>NC_046374.1:10744516-11044516 GCF_011125445.2 Fundulus heteroclitus
ACCTGTCCCACTCAACCACTCCCTGCCAGAACGTCTCTCTCGTACTGCCTGCATGTCTAGTGCATTGTGCTCTGCCATCTATTGGATTTCATGCATGGATAGTGACTGCTCTACCCTCTCTGAGCAGTCATTGGTTGATCATCTGGTCACCTGCCTGCCTGTGTCTTCATTATCAGGTCAGATGCCTGTTCCTGCTTACATCACCTGGTCATCTGTCTGTCTCTACCAAGATCACCTGGTCGGTCTGTTCCTGCCATTTCCAACCAGTGCTGCCTGCCTATTTCTCCTTCCACCTTCTTCTATTTTAAAATAAACATTTTAAAATGCAAACACTGTCTGGATAGAATATTGGGCTCCCAGGGCTCCACACATTACAGCATGATCATGGAAAGCAAAGTACTTAGGGCCAGTTCATCAAAGGGCAATACAGAGACTCAAAACCATGCACAGATTCATTCTTATCCTGAGACACTTTAAGCTGACCAATTAACCTAAAACGGATGACCTACTAATTGGTAATAGCTGGGCTGACAATGTATATAGGATGGGAAACAGGAGTAGCGGTTGGAATTAAAGGCATACTATGCAACATTTTTCAGTTAATTAATGTGTTCCATACCGTTTTGGATGATTAAATGAGTCATTTCAGGTCGAACAAAGGTTTTCTCGGCCGCCCTGGGGGTCTGTGGGGGAAATACCGCACTTGCAATTGCAAGAGCTCACGGCCCGCACACACAGAAGTCTTGCTTTACGGCGAGAACTCCATGTGTTTTTGCCCTGCCATTCACTATATGCACGCGCGAAAGCAACAACAAAGAACCGCGTGTTAACGTCAAATAAACATGCAAGCATATCGAGTTTTATTATTATTATTATTTTTTTTTTTTTTTTTGAATGTTGGCGAGACGCTACCGCGGCGGCCGCGGTGAGGCGGCGGCGGCGCTGGCCGCGGCTTGGCGAGGCGGTGGCGGTAGCGTCTCGCCAACATAAAAAAAAAAAAATAAATAATAATAATAATAATAAAACTGGCGAGGCGGCGGCGGCCGTTACCGCGGCTTGGCGAGGCGGCGGCGGCCGCGGCGACCGCCTCGCCTTGATAGCGCTGCGGGAAGCCTGATGTTCATACCTTCACTGTGTTAGTCATTGTTTGTACTGCTGTTTTTTCCACTTTTCCTTGCGTTCGCCTGTCTGCTAAGCTCAAAACAACCGCGCCTGGCTTGACGGAGAAACCAGAACAGCTGAGCATCTTTACGACAGTGCACTTTTACTTTCGCCCTCAGGGGGGAGCCTCGCTGGAAAATCAACCCCGGTTGCATTGTATACCTTTAATTACACACAAGTGTGATGAGTTTATTTCAATTAACAGAGGAGAAGGAGGACAGAGAACTGGCAGGAGCAAAGCGAGAACTGAGTCTAACAGAGAAGCATGAGAATGGCCAGATTTGAGGAAAAACCTAACTAAGGAAAAGCAAAACTAACAACTACTAAAATACAGGGAAAAAAGCCATGAGCAACCTAATCTAACAATCAATTAAAATTACCAGAATTGTTGTATCTACAATCTCCTAAACATTATTATTGCCCATACATGTTTTGAACAACAGTTTAATGACTAATAAAATGAAAACATAGAGAAAGTATGCTATTAGCCTGGATTGGAAGTAATATGAATATTTTGGCACAACCCTGCCAACTTTAATCTGATAGGGGACCTGTAGAAGGAGCTAATGTCTAGTGTAATGGCAAGGAGACCTATAAACTTTAAATATTGTAACTAATTGCCAAAGATAGATTATCAAAATATCTGAGGAAACAAAACCAGTTCATTAGTCATAAAAAGGCTTGGATAGCCAATAAAAAAATTCCTGCTGATTATACATAGTAATTTGTAACATGCCATATACAGAGAAATACTTTATTAAACCAATGTTATACTCTTTTCACATAGTGGTCTTAAATGTAAAATTTACCGTTCCCATTTCTTATCAGAAACAAACTTACTGTTTGAACAAACTAAATGAAAATTTAAATCTCCAAGGGGTGTGAATAAATTTGGGTTTAACTTTAATACTGTTGAAATATAGTGTGTTTTACAGCTTTCAAGCTTATACGGTCATGTTTTCTTTGTTGAGTATGACCCAAACACAGCAGGATACAGACAGCATCATTTTAAAAGGTCAATTTAAAGAAAAAAAAATATAAAAGGAGAAGAAAACTCTCCAAGACATTAGGGGAAACAAAAAGAACCAAATCCCATGTGGTGTGAAAAAAAGAACCAGATATAAAAGCGGGACAGACTGACAAATGACTGTGGAGACCAGGTTAGGGTGTATGCTTGGGATGCAATTGATATGGAACAATTGGGATTACAATTAACAGTTCGTGAAAAAGCTGTAGGGAAACTCTGACAAAATGAAAACTGAGGGGAGGATAAAAAAAAACCCTGACAGGAGTAAAAACATCATGACCCGGAGGAACTTAAAAACAGGCAGAAATAGAGAGATACAGAAGAAATGACATGACTTGGCTCTCTTCAAGAAAGGCTGTCAAGGTGCACTTTGCCCTTGAGTGGGCACCGACACACTCCTCCATCTCTCTGCTGTCTTTCCCTTTCAATCCATCTGCTTCCCTCCCTCTCTCTCCCTCTCTCTCTCTCTCTCTCTCTCCCCAGGCCTCCTATCAAATTTTGTGTGAAGAAGAAGAACTGGTCTGCAGACACTTGGGGAGTTGTGACACTTCTTGCTCTCTCGCTCCGGATATTTATACCTTCACCACATTTCATCTTTGAACCTTTGCCCTTCACTTTCTTTCTCTTTAAATAGTGCATGCTGCCAGAGAACAAGATAACATGAGCAGACAGTACAAGTGGGTAGAGGATCCATCAATTTTTTAGAGAAATTTCTCTTTGCCTAACATGAGTTATGTGCCAAAACCTGACTGAATTAGGAGATTTGATGGAGTTGCTCTAACATATATGACATTATACTGTACTTGGGCTCGTTGATAAAGAAGACTCGTTAATTTTATCCTCCATATGGCTGTTTCGACAGAAACAGCTGGGACGTGCTTGGAAAAAGTCAGCCACTGCTGAAACATACTTGGCAAATGACTGGATGAACCATCTGTCTCTAAGAATCCATGTTTAAACCAATCATATGAACTGATTAGATTTAGTTAGTAAGCTCAATTTTTTTTGTCATTGCTGCTGAAAGAAGAGCAAACAACATTCATATAAAAAAAAATCCTTGAGATTTTTTTTTTTTTTTTTTTGCTTTTCTCACAAAGAAATATTCTTGAAGTGTGGAGGGAAATTATTACATTTACCACTGCTCTGTAAACCTTGGTAATTGTCCATCCTTGCCATCCTTGTGAGAAACTGATTGCTGGGATGACAATATTGGCAAGTTCCAATTACTATATATAATTCAGATGGGTCACATTGAGAAAATATGGTTATGTGTATTTTTAAAACTTGCGGTTATATGCTTCAGCAGTCCTCACTTGTAGATCGGAACTAATAATAATTTTGTTGAGAAAAAAGTACGTATTGGTTTTCGTTGCCAACATTTTCTTTGGATGAAAACTAAAAAGCAGTCTGGTGCTGAATGACAAGAACCAGGCGGGAAATGACTGGCCCTTTTTAATGAATAAAAACAAGAAGGGAACTTTGGAGGAAGATGAAGCCCGACAATATCTCATTTGGTGGAAAAGTTGGAAAAATACCCAGTTAGACTTGGCTTATTTTGTTTCAAGTAAAAGTAAATATGTGCCTGTGTATTGCAAATCAGAACTTTATTTTAATTCCACCCTAGGGCAAATATTGTGCATACATAGATGCAATCATTTTCCCTAAAGATGTACGAGGCGCAAAAGCAAACATTCATCAAAGGCTTCATTTTTTTTTTCGTCTAAATAAACAGGATATTTTGGGCACTAAACTCTATCAAAATCTACTCAACTGTGACTGAATTGACTAAAATGACTAAACTTGAGGCCAATTTGACAATAGTTGCCACAAACATGTTTATAAAATTAAAAGAGTGAACGACTCTATATACAGAAGTCTGTAGAATACTTTATATACATAAAGTACATTGCAATTTACTAAAAAGTCCATGTCACACCATCAACTTTTCTTGTGATAAAAATATCACCAGGTTTTTATTTTTGATTGCCAACATAGTTTTACATTACTGTTCTATAAACATTTATTTTATAGTTATTATTATACTAATATTTGGATACCAAGTTCCTTAGCAAACTTCAAATAGAGTCGCTACACTGAGCTTGGACATGTGTTGGCAGAAGCTTCCTGCCTTTGCCTGTGCTCAGGATGAAAACCAGGCAGCATGATGCTGGGGTTCTTCAGTGTAGAACTCTGTTGCTTTGCTCATAGATGATAAAATGCAACATTTCATTTATCTGGAACAAACTTTCAGAAAACCATACAGGTGCTGAAAGCCTGATTTCTTTTAAATCAAGATTAAAACATATCTGTTTAGGATTGCCTTTGACTGTTCTAGTTAAACTGTTTACTGAAACATCATTAGTTTAAGTTTGTAGTCCAACTGTTTTTAAAATCATTCATATTTACCTTTAGTTTACAATTTCCCATGTTTGACTGAACTGCATGGCAAGGTTTTTTTTTTTTTTAAATTGTAAATCTCAATAATCTGAAGGCAGATTTTAAATAAGAGATGGTCACAATCGATCAGAATGTTATACTGACACACTTCAGACACGGATAGACGCGGAGACTGAGCAGTTGGCAAGGTCAGGTTGTGTTTATTTTGTGGTTCTCTTGGTCAGACAGGCAGTGGTCAGATCTGCAAGTTCAGTCAGTGGTTAGGGCAATCCTTGTAATCAGTATCAGACAAGCAGGAGGTCGAAGCCAGGGAATCCAAGGTGGTGGGTGAGGAGGCAGGTTCAGGCTGGCAGAGGAACTGGACAAGGGAGATAACAGGCAGGTTAGAAATAAGTCAAACTTGACTCAAACAGAACAAATGGCCTGAAAGTGTTACCACTGGGGCTGGACAACAATCTGACGTTGTGCAGGTGGAGGATCCGTCCTTACATGGCAGCGGCTGCGGATCATGGTGATGACGCTCAGGTGTGATGGTCACGGCACAGCAGCAGGTGTGACACATACAGAGGAAGATTTGTTAAAATCATTCCAAGCATACTTTTAAATGCAATATTTTCTTGTGCCCTAAAATTATGTTATAAAGGGAGTTCTTGCTTTTTTATAAAGACAATAGTGCGTATAAAAGAGGTGATACAAAAGCATAACAGGAGATGAGTCATGCAACTAAAAATGGCAGACTAGCAGAAGATCAAATTTCTAACATTCCTCAGAGTTGCTGTTAATAAGAGTAAAGCTTCAAGGTTATTTGCTTGCTGCTTATCTTTTGAGTTTTTTCTTCTTGTTTTTATTTTGTAGTCTCCTATTCTTGTTGTTGGCTTTCAATACTGTACTGTTAGACACAACACCACAATGAAATAACTTTTTAGTCAACAAACTTAAATAACATATCTAAGCTTGTGACTTTAGACCTTAAAACATTTGATTTAAAATATTAAAAAAGATCCTGCTTGGGGGGAAAAGCAGGATGCCTTTGCTAAAGTTGGTCTCTTCCTGCTATATTTCTACAACATTGAACAAGTTTCCACTCTCTGCAATGGATGAAACAAAATCCCCAGCATTTCCAATTAATGCAGTAAAAGAAATTTGTTTTGAACAAATACGTATTTTATTCAGTATTTTTCAGGTAGATTAACGTTGATGGTAAGCAACTTTGATGGAAAGCAGAAGCTGCTGCTACAGAGCTGTAATCGTTTTTTATGATCAAATATTCATTCAGTTCGGCTCTGAAGTTTACAGACATCTAAAAGAAACAGCAAACCATACAGCTGAATAAATTGTCCTTGACACATTTCATCTTGAGCATGTGCTTCGGACAACCATCAAAAGGCTTCATTGTGAATTCTGGGTTCCTTCTGGGTAAATTAAAGGTTTCTCTTTCAAACTTTGCTCAGACGCTTACTTTGGGAACTCTCTTGCAACTTTGAGAATAATCAATCATGAAATGTTCCCCACCATCACGTCTGTCAGCAGCAGTCCAGTCACGTGTTCGGCAACCCTGGCTCCACCAGCCCTGCCCCACGCTTGCATTTTCATGTGTATTTCCTCCAAAGGCAAGTAGAATGCTGTGGTGAGACACTTTATTCAATTTTACCCTGGTAACCTCCCTTTCCAACCTCGCTTGTTAGCTCCCTGTAGGAGAGAAAGATTCATTGATTGTATGCTGGGTCTTTGATTTCAGTCTACATGCACTTAGTGGGACACAGGTCTGAACTCTGGAAAAGACTTTCTAAAAAGAAAATCTTGGCTTTACCTATGATGTCATAAACCTTTGTATGTGATGTTTAAATAACTATAACGTCACTTTTCATTCTTTATTAGAAGACATAAGACGTCCATTCCCTAATTATCAATAATCAAGAAACTTATTTTAAACAAATGTAAGTAAGAAGAAGAAGAGATGTTTCACTGTTCACTGAGACCTTTAATACAAAGATATGTGCTACATTTCAAGTAGTTAAAAGGGTTTAAAAATCTTAACATGGTATATAGTTCTTGTAGATGAAACTCTTACCTTTTCCCCTTTAACATACCTACTAACTCTGATCATTAAGACTTTGACCCAAGAATTATTAAAGACTTTGAATTTGGAGCTGAGGTTTCCTTCCTGGGGATGTTCAGCTTCCAGTTTATATCAGATATAGAGCTTTGTGCTTCATGGGTTATTTGTGGCTATCTAAAATAAGCTAAAAGTTGAATTTATTCTCTTCGGAAAAGACCCAGGAAAATGGTCTGTTCATCATCTTCTAGTCACATACAGTATTGACATGCAAATGTGAAGAAATTACTCAAAGAATACAGACTGAAAATCCTTGCTCAGGACTGCCCTGATTTCAGAAATCAGCAAAGATTTAACAACAAGTGAAGAAACCTTGGCCTCATCACAGCTTATACTGTACATTGTAACCGATAAGAAATAATCAATAGGTAGCCATATATTTCTGGAGATCATCTACAGTGGCTGTATATTACTCTTACTAATAACTATTTATGCTGGCCTGTTAAAGACAGAGTAAGTAAATCCTTTAAGCCATGTTTGTGGCTTTTAAACATGATGGACATTTTTCTGAGCTTGATTTCATTTTACTTTTGTTTTTGAGGTTGACTGTTTTAAAAAAATCAGACATAATGCGAAAACCAGGATACAGATGCCTCTCCTGTTCAGAAAATGGAAATAAACATATATATAAATATATCACAGAGTGTAACTGCTGACAAAGACTCACCAATTATATTTTTTTATCACAACAAACTAAAAACTGAAATTGCTGCTGTTGCATAGCATGCCCTTCTTTATTTTTTCCACACGTAGTGAACACTTTGTGTCCGAAGCACCTCCCTTTGTTCTTCCTGCCTTACAACTGCATACTATTAAAGGACATAAGCAAAATTTCAGCAATAGGTGTGCTGTTCAGGACTGTCTGTAGACCAAAACAGAATGTGTGGCAAGCCAAGCCTCTCTCTACCCGCAAAATCTGAGCGCTACACCAGTTATCAGTATCAATTTCACATTTTATATGTCAAAAAAATAATGCCACAAATTAATTTGAGTATCCCAGTGTGCAGTTCATCAGCCCGCCAGGCTGCATTGAATATTGCTAACTGTGTTAGCTGGGCTACCGGCTACTTGCTTCACATAACAGTAAAGCCTGGCCCATTGATGCTCAAACTCCAACAATCAACCCACATGCCACAAATGTAGCATTACATTGAATTTAATTAACATAGCAAGACAAGTCTTACAGGACTGTAACCCCAATAAAAACAAACATTTGACTGCATGCTGTTACTCACCTGTCCAGAGGAGAAAAGCTAGCTTCGAGTCAAATTGGTGCTGCTTCTGCTCTCAAAATGGTCTCCTCCTTGGAAATGTGAGGCCCCTGTTAATCCTCGTATTGCCTCTTTCCTTATCGAACAACTTATTTGTCAATGACCGTTATTCTTTGTGGTATTAACGGGTCCCGATTTTTCTGCGGGAGAACGCAGTGGTGGCATTTCATTGGAAGGGAGGGACTATGCCCCATGTGGTAGCTGTACCCGTGGAGGTACATGCACGAGCCGCCGGCCCCGATTTGTAAACAAGAGACTGGAAAACAACACAGAGCGATGGTGTGTGATGTCCTACCATTGTTCCATCTAAAAAGTTACCATTAGTTCTTCACAATTTTTTTTAGTTTTTTTCTATGTAAAATAATGACATTTTGCTTATTTCTCCTTTTGATTAAAAGGGCCCTTAATGGCTCCCATGACACATGTCAATGCAGCTTCTAAAGTGTGGAGCAAAGCAAGCTGAATACAAGGAGTAGATCAAAATCTGATCTACAGAGACCTCTGTTTGTTTCTTTACTTACCTCCACCGCAGACATCCTTGCATATAAAACCCAGCACATAGATATGTACAGAGGCAGGGAGCAATGTACCATGAAATTAAACACGCAGCGGGGATTTGGGATTTCACTCATTAATGGTATTAGTCTAATGTATCAATTTGTGCCTAAAGAAATTTAAATGTTAGCCTTAGACTGCAAACTAGATGTAGTTTCAAGCTGCTGGCATCTCTTCTGTTCACTATGATTATGTTCATAGTGGTTGTAAAAAAACAACAACATAATATACACTCTCTGTCTATGTTGATCCAGAAAAGCTGATGGACATTTTGAGAGTTCAAAGTAACAATACACACTGCCATTATAATCAGAAAACCTTGCATGAAAATTAAAGCTTAGTCCGAGTTGTCTGTAAATATTTAAGTTTTTTATTCAGGTACTGAGAGTTGTATGAGACATATATTGAAACAGGATTAAGGGTGGGAGACAACTAAAGAATAATGATGACATGTTTGTTCTATAAAATCGAATCATTTTATACGTTTGCTCCTACTCATTCTCCAAATTCAATTGATCCTCTTCAGAGGAAGCAGGAGCCTGACAGACAGAGAACACCTGGGGCAGAATGCAAGACAATATCAAATAACAAGCACTTAAACAGCTGTGTTTGCACATCATGTTTCCTGTATTTAGTTTTGAATCATGCATTCCTTCAGTATACATGTTGTTTGAATACTGAAGTACATATGTCGGAGATCTGATTACCCCATATGTTCCTAACAGAGCACTTCACTCTCCAACTGCAGGTCTACTCAGTCTCTAAAAGTAGAATGGGAGGCATATCTTTTAGTGATCAGGCTCCTCTCCTGTGGAACCAACTCCCAGTTTGGTCCATGAGGCAGATACCCTGTCTACTGTTAAGACTAGACTTAAAACTTTCCTTTCTAACAAAGCTTAGTTAGAGTAGCTTAGGTTATCCTGAGCTTTCTCTATCGTTATGCTGCTATAGGCTTAGGTTGCTGGAGGACATCAGGGTATATTTCTTTCTCTCTGGTTAGTTCTCTTACTGTTCTCCAATTTGCATAGTTTGTTGTTATTTCAACTTTTAACTTTATGTTCTCTCTGTATTTTTTCTTTTCATAGTAGGTTCACCTGGTCTGGCGTTCTGTTAGCTGTAACACAATCCAGGGGACAGATCATCTGCTATTACCATATAACATAGAAAGGATTCCTAGATCAATGTGTGCATCTGTTTTTTTTTTTTTTTGTCTCTGCAAAGCCACCGACAATGCAGATGACCACTGTCCTTGTGGCTCTACGCTCTATCAGGAGGAGTGAATGATGCATGTCAAGACTCGATGCAATCTGCTGGGTTTCGTTAGATAGGAAACATTTTGATCAATCTGTCTGTATCATTTGATTTAATTTGACTTTGTAAAGTGCCTTGAGATGTCATGTGTTGTGAATTGGCGCTATATACATAAAACTGAACTGACAAAACATAGGCTCAGAGAGAACGTGAAGTCTAAATAGTGAGGAACATATGATCAAAATACGATGACAGCTTAGATTTAGCACAATTGTAGTTTTCAGTTTTATTTTACAAATAAAAAAAGAATGATACATTTGATAAAACAAAAATGAAAGATGGTGATCTTTTAAAAATAGACAAAAACTTTAGCTATATGTGAGACTTCGTCTTTACACAATCCCCATGCTCAAAGTTAGCGGTGCCAGTGTCAAAAAACCTGGTTGAGGTTTCAAGAACATTTTTTCTAAATGATCCTGAACATAGAGCTGAATCTAATAGTGGTTTCATTTTCAGTGTATTTATGTCTTAGAATGGTCCAGTCAAAGTCCAGACGAAAGTTCAATTCGTAATCTTTGATTGCACTTTATCTAATCTGACTGAGCCTGGGTTATCTTGCAAAGAATAACGGTGAAATGGTTTTGTCTCTAAACATGCAAAACGGGCTCAAAACTGTAATTGTAGCAGTTTGTGGTTTTACAAAAGACTGACTCAGTGGTGCAAAATAGAAATAAACAACGCAGTTTACTGATTTGTTTGTGAAAAAAATGTAAACCTTTTAGCCTTTTTCTTCCACATATGTTTTTGTTGGTCTGTCATCTGCAGTCCCAATAAAAAGTTTGTGATTATAATATGAAAAAAAATGTTTACGGGGTCCAATTATTTTTTGTAATTCACTGATTCTTTAAATTAAAGGTAGTCCTCGGGTTTATTACTGAATTTAAGGCAATTCTGTGCTTACAATTCTATGAGAAGAGTGTAGAGGGGCTTGAAGCAGATGGACTGCTTTTATTGCCTAATTTTATCGAAAGGAGAAAAAGCACTTAGAGGTGGCTAGGCTACACTTTAATCACTTTTATCCTGAATCCTGAGCCTAGGCATCCGATGGGTGATCTAATTTCATCTGTCTGAATGCATTCTTCCAGTTTGAGAGTCCCTCCAGCTCACATCCAGATCACATTCCCCTCCAGTAACAGCAAAACCAAAACCAGGACGCCAAGAAAGTCACCATCCTAATATCAAATAATTATAAGCTGATTTGATTTTAACTGATTTAGCCAACTAAAGTACTTTCAATAATGTCTTTGCAGCAGTTTTCCATTTTCTCTATTGGAGTGTGCCACATTGTGCTAAATTAGTGGTGTGTACTTAATAGCAAGGCAATATTTTGATTTAACTTAATTAAGACCTTACTCAGAAAGAATCCAAGTTGGGTAAACATCAATTACCAATCACCTTTGCCAAAAGAAGGTCATAATTACCGTCAGCAAATATTAATTCAAACTCTAAGTATATTAGTGTGCAAAAACCTATTCTCACTTCAGTGTCCTATAGTTTTCAATGACTCTTGCCACACACACTGTTGCTGTAAGTTTGTCTGCACCTGGGTGCCTAATAATCTCTAGCAGAAGCTACGGTCTCCATGTTGACAGCCACCAGCCAGTCTATTCAGTCAATGTACTAACGATAATTATTTTACTACTTTTCTGCAACTTTTTCAGGTAATGTCTCTTGGATCTTTGCACATCAAGAAATTTAAAGTTTTGCTTTTTTTTTCCCCTGCAAAATTAATCCAGTCAGATTGGATGGACAGCATCTGTTAACATCGGTATTCTTGTCTTTAGTCTTTTTCATTCGTCTTTTTTTTTTAGCTTTCCAGTAAAATACATCGTCATTTATAGTTCAAAAGATACTTTTGCAAGGTATTGCATATGATGCAGGCAACGAGGAGTAGTGTTCTTTTAGGAAAAAACAAAGGAGACAAAATGTACCTAACTTGAAGTCTCCCTGCAGCTCTGGACACTTAGCCTTGACAGTGTCTTTATGTGCAAATCAATCAAACCACAGCATCCAAGTGCATAATAAAAGGAAGCTATTCTCTCCCATAGAAGACAACTACTCCCTAACTGCCTCATTCAAAATCCATGCCTAGCTCCCTTCACTTGTCTTCATCAGCAGAAAAAAAGCATGCCTGCTGAGTATTTTGGGATGCTTTGGGCATTAATGAGTAGTACTCTCGCGCTGGTTGCAGCATTTTGCTGTGAACTATGACTAGAGAAGATGAGTTAAAACAAAGTGTGCCCTATGTAAGCCAGCAAGTATTACTATTCCTCAGTTTTCCACACTGTTTGACTTTCTAATTTTAATTGACCATTTAATCTCTTATTTAACCCTAATTAAAGACTAAGAAATAAGGTAATGAATTACACTGTTATAAGATGTAAAGCTGTTTTGAAAGAATGACTTCAAGTATGTGACATTAAAAAATGACTTAACTCAAAGCAAACTATAAATACTTCCGGCTTTGTTTTAGGATTACCTAACATATGAAAAGGGAAAATAATCCACCTATTTAACTCTAGGAAATAAAGAGGTTTAATTTGAGGAAAATGGCCAGAGAAATAATCTGATTTTAAAGAAAATAACTATGAACCCAGCTGTCATGTATCATATTTGATTGGGATTTAATGTGATGGACCAACATTAAGTAGGTCACGAGTGAGAAGGAAGCAAAACAGTGTTTAGTTATCACCTAATGAGTAAATGCTTTCCACATGAGTGCACTTTAATGTCAATATAGAAACAGCTTTTCCGGGAAGGCCTCAGAGATTTAGGTTAGGGGATATTAGTGAACAACTGAGATCATGAAGAACCAAGAAGGTCACAAAAAAAATCATTGAGAAGTGAGGACAACTGTCCCTGTGGCTCTACACTTTTTCAGGAGGAGTGAATGCTGCTTGTCAAGACTTAATGCAATCTACTGGGTTCCCTTATATAAGAAATGTTTTGACCAATCTGTATAATCTGATTGAATTTGACTTTGGAAAGTGCCTTGAGATGACATGTTTCATGAATTGGCGCTATACAAATAAAACTGAATTGAAGTTAAAAGTAGGGTTAGGTTTTAAAACAATTAAATCGTTTAGCTTCTCACAAAGCTCTGTTGAACCTGTTACCTGAATATGGAGCAAGTATACCTCAGGTCCACAGCTACAAAGATATGGTCAGCTAACAGACTGGACATTAATCAGAGAAGCAGTCATGAGATCCATCCTCTGGAGGAGCTGCAAAGATTTGCACCTTAGATAAGTTTATTAATCGACAGGACATCTATTAAGCATGCACTGTTAAATCTACATTTCTGGCCTTCATATTAAAGACATGTGGTTGAAACCTATCTGGAATCACCCTCCTATGGTGAAACATGGCGATGTTTTCTTCTGCAGGGAATGGGACCTTGATCAAAGTTCATTGAAAAACAGAGGAAGTAGTAACAGAATTGAGACTGGGGCAGAGGTTGACCTTACAGCAGTAACATCCTAAATATCTAGCCAGAGCAACAACGGAATGGTTTAATCAAAGAGCAGTCATGTGTTGAATTGGCCCAGTCAAAGTCCAGACCTAAATTCAATTTAGGAGTAAGATTTAAAAGTCAACGTTCAAAACCCCTTCTATCCATTTTGACTGAGCTTGAGATATTTCGAAGATTTGTGGAAATATACCCCAGTATTTTCAGTAAAACATGACACAAGGGTGTTCATTAAGAATACATGTCAGTGTGTTAGATTTTTATTTATACACCTATTGAAACACACTTATAAGAAATAGGGCAACTGCTCCAAGTTAGATTTCTATTTCAACAAAAAAAAAACTTTTCGCAATTTCTGGTTTAGATGCCATAGTGCTAACATACATACTCTTAAACTAGCAGGTTATGGGAAAATGCACTTTTACAGCCTGGGGTCTTATAAATTGGTCTATAAAGACACCTTACAGTATTTCGGCCTGCTTTTTTTTTTCTTTGTCAGACTTAACTAACCCAGTGCAGAGCTGATGCTCTTTATTAGGCAATTCATTAAAGAAATGCAAGCTCTACAGTGTAGCAGTAAAAGCACTTCAGTGCAGAACAAGTGTAAAGCAATAAATCTACTCCCATTTGTAGCCTGTGGGCAAGTTCTGCTGTGTGTTTTTCAACTTATTTCATTACACCCTAAAAAAATTGGCTCAAGCAGCTGAAAAGTCAATGCGGCCACAAGTCAGTGTGGCATATATATTGTTCCAATACTGATCCCATTGGCAAAAGAGAAATATTATTGAAACAAAGAGTGGGGTAGAGACACATGGGATCATTAGCGGGATGCTTCTAGCATACAGCACAGCAAGCAGTTTTCTAGAGTGTAAAATACAGGAATAACTACAGTAGATATAATTGCTGCCCCTGACACAGCTGATGTTAACATGCTGATTGAGAGACTGAAAAAGTGGACAAAGCTGTCTGATTCTCTGCTTCCACATAGCCACCATCCCTTACAAACACTGAGTCAATGTGTCCATATCAGCATTATGTGGACGGGTCAGCATTTCCTCCAGCTCAATGCAGGATAGATATAAGTTATTATTTTTGGCTCCAAAAATACAAAATTCTTTAAAATCAGCACACAACTCGATTCAAGGTTGCAAAAAGTCCCAAAGCATACAAAAAATATTGATGTCGGTTTGGACATAGACATAGACATCTACCTAAAGTCCAGAATGAAGGACACTGTATCTTATCAAAATAGAATAGGATTAAAGTGGTGCGCACTGTCCTTTTCAGAAGGTGAGAAAAAGATGTCATTGTCGTTGCTCCATTAGACATGGAATGGTCTTAGGCCTAAAAACATTTTAGAGCTGTTGGCTTAAGTAAGAACTATTTACAAACCTGAGGCATCTTATCCACTATTGCCCATCTGTGGTGTGAAGAAACTGTTGAATTCTGTAAATGAGGAATGAAAAAAAAATTGTTTTATGCAGCCTTCTCATAAAAATCTATTTTATTTTAATGTGTTTTAGCTACTTAGTTGCTTCAAATGTGCATTTTACTGTTAGTCTCTGCATATAGGACGCCTGGAATCCTCAAACATCTTTTTAATGTATTTTTTCGTTGATGGGAGTTTTATTTAGCTCTTCTTTTTCTGTCCAGGGTTTTAAGTTATCTTGACTATGGTTGTCACTCTTGCCGTGAGAATAAATTATATAGTTGCCAAACATTTGCTCCAAATGCAGCCTAAGTCACACGTATTGGTTATCTGTCCAATGCACAGATGACTATACTTAGACTCACATGTATGAAGCATCCAGCTGTGGATTTCTCAACCTCAGATTTCCACAAAAATTCAGATGAAACACAGACGCATTCCAGAAGTAAAATCATTCATTAACTTTGCATGTTTCTGCTTATTCATCAGTGCTGGCGAGGGTCCTCCACTCTGTCATCTTGAAACAGTGTTCTCTCTCCCTCATCCATCCAACTGTCCATCAACAGCTCCTTGCTTATTCTGAATTTTAGAGCTATTTTCCCCTTCTGTTCAGGCTGAATGAGTCCATGTGGATTGGTATAACATTTCCAGCAAAGCGAGTAGCAGGAGGTAAGGGGGAGTGTGGTGTATTCCAAATCCAAATCATTCTTTCCAGCTGACACCAGAATTGCTCCATTTAAGGTGTACTGAATGTAGGGAAAGCAATTTATCTCCAAACAGATCTCCATGTAAAACTTGTCTCTTCCTTTCTCATGTACAATGCTTTAATGCATTGCAAGCACCATCCTCTATTTAAATGTGATCACAAACACTTCATTATGAATCTTTTCCATTTAATGTGTTGTTATCGTAGCCTGAAGTCAAAAAAAAAAGAAAAGAAAAAATATCAACAAACTAATTACCTTGTTTCATTAAGGAAGCTATGACATCATGAGTACACTGAGTTCCCATAAGACATTTGCTATTCATGGAAAACTTTATAGATGAGCTTCCAAAAGAGCTTGATCTGTGAAATATAAGATATGTCATGAATGTAAACGGAAGAGTAACACACTGGAGCAATCAGACATCAGTTATAGCAATTCTATGTTTTTTTATTTTATTTTTAATTCAAAGACTCCAGATTATTCATTGAAGCATACTGATGTTGCAGTTGCAGCCTACTTCTGGGTTAATGGCACCCCTGGTAAAGATGTTAAAGAGGCATTGAAATAAATGATTATAAAAAATCAAAAGGTAAGCGTTAAACAACTCGGTTTGAGAAAATGGCAAATATTGCTCTAAATACTCTACTGCTCCAGAGGTTTTGCTCTTGTCTTCTGAAAAACTATTAAAGATTTAGATCGTTAAGAAAAATCTGCCTGTCTGTGACACTAACAGGGATCTTTCATTGAAAATGGTGAGGTTTGCTTTGTTTTTTCACCGACACTTCTTGAAACTTCATTCTAAATCATGAGCAGATTGCAATTTCCAGTTTGCAAAGACAGAGTTTTTCCATAAATGAATTAAATCAGGAGATTTTGACAGTTCTTCACTCTTTGCCCTATCCTTCTCTGTCTTGACATGAACTGAAGTGCATATCTGCATTGTTCTTCGTGTTCGCTCTGTGTATTGTGCTCCCAAACGTTCACTCCTCATCTTAGGTTATACAGACGTAAATTGTTCAAAGTTATGTTAGAGGAGAGCGCAGCAGAGTTGAAGAAGTGGCAAATTAGGAGGTGGGTTGAAAAACTAGATGGCCTTGCTCTCTGTGGTCGTTACTAATTTGGAAAAATTAAGAAAAGCAAAATTATATGTCTGTAAAAAGGGTGTAGAGTGGATATTTTTATAGATTTAGGACTAGCAATTTAATCTGTAAAATAGGCATATTAATCACAAACTAATTTAAATATGATCAGTAGAAGACATCCCCTAGGCAAGCACACATGAAAGATTATTGGTGTGATACGGCCCGGAGACAACTAAAATATGACAAAAGGGTTTGTGCGAAACATCCTCAAGGTTTGTAAACTTTGGCGCATGGTGATAGGAAACATAACCAAGACAGACATTACATGACACCTATTGTGTACAAAAGCCCCCCAAGACAGGTATATGGCACATAGTTGGTACAAAATGTCCCATGTCAGAGAGCATCTTTTGAAAAGTGTAAAAGTCAGACATGAAACTACCAAAACTGGAACAGTCAAAGAAATTATTATTATTTTCTTTTGTTAAAAGGAGGAGTCATCTCTCTTTTATTCTGAAAAGTATGTTTGCAATTTTTGGATATATCTGTTGTAAGAAAGATGCTGCACGTTTTTCTTGAAAGAGATAAAAGAGTCAAAGGCAGGGGAAGCCTAAGATTTCAGATGTCAGCAAAAGAGACAGGAGCACAAGAGATCATCATCACCCTGTTGCAGAAGTAGTGAAATAAAATTTCAACCCATCCTATTCGGAAAATAGGAACAGAATACTGGTACAAGGAGACCCTCTGTTTGTATGAGCTACACTCAGACAAGAACCATTATACAACGTAATTTCCAGCAGGGAATTGGATGTTTTCTCCATTGTATGTCAGTAAAGGTTTGATTATCTCCAGTTGAGACCTATACACATGGATGGTTTTGCAGTTTGTGTACACTGATTCTTCTTGAGAAAGACATCACAGTCAGAATAATACGATTTGGACCTTTTCATTTTAAAGGAAGCTTGAATAGCAAATTTAACCAGATCCCTGTACTTATTTTGTGATTTGACTGTATATTGAAAAAGATTATATAAAAACATTTTTGTTCTTTTAAAGGGATCCATGACTAGTTGAAGATGTTGGCCCAAATACGTTGTAATTTTCTTATTTACCTAAAAAATTGCTGTTTGTGATACGTAAAAACTCATAATTACTTTAAAATTTCTATATTCATTGTTATATTTTTCACCCATTAAGGTCACCATTTTTTCAGCAGCGCAATGCATGCTGGGTTAATGACGTGGTTAGGTCCTATTGGACTGGAACCTACAGAGTTAACACAGGAAGGTTAACATTACCCAATTTGTTTTATTATCACAATATGTTTTACTTGACATAGTGTTGCTGTTGGCTGTAATTTCAAAACAAAAATCAGAAAAAGGGAGGTGACTCTTCGTCGCTTCCCACATGATAAAGAAGAAGAGTGCTGTTGGAAGAACACAACTTCTGAAGAACCCACATTTGTGCTCTCAACATTTCTCTCCTGAAGACCTTGAGTCGTTTATTACCAACAAAAGTGATGAGAACAGGTGGCCATCACCCTTGCAACCTAAAACTGCCGTGCTGGCTTTTTTTATCCATAAAGCACCTAAACCCCCACCGCCTTGTGAGGGAAAGATGCTGGGAGAACAGAGACGGGCAACACCAGAAGCCCTTTTAAATAACGAAGCTACTGCCACAGCCACCGGTACCGAATGTGAGCTCAGGGACCCGACACTGGACCAAAGACCAGACCCTAAACAGTTGTTAACAGACCGAAGACCGACCTGACAGAGCACTACTTGCTGGCTCACACAGTCCTACGAACGGTATGTGTCATTCATCGTTAAATATTATTATTATTACTTTGTCATACATTTTAAAGTGCTCCGGTTCAAACTGAAAAGATTAAACGTTGCTCATTGCTGTTTTGGCTGGACTGAGCTAGCACTATAGGGACCTAGTATACATCATTTACCCAGAATGCTTGTTACTGTGTAACAATATTTTATTTAAATTTATACAACCTAAATAGCTAACACGCTGCTAAAAGGGAGCTAAAAGTAAGCAAAATCTTCTTGAAATCTGTGTATATGTCCTTGATTTGAGCGAGTAAATAAGATTATCTGCCAATGGAATTATTTTCCCCCCTAAAACAAGATAATTAGATATACTGCACTTGAAATAAGATGATGTATATGAGTTATTCCTATTTTAAGTGCAAAACTTATTCCACTGGCAGATCATTTGAACTTGCCTGCTCAAACCAAGGACAAATACACCAATTTCAAGAATATTTTACTTTTAGTTCCCTTATTGCTGTGTAATATATTTACTTCATTGTTTTTACATCTAGAATAGGTATTTCTCAAATTGAGTCCATTGTTACAACTAATCGTGGATCCCTTTAAATAAATTCCTGACTGCTCTGAACACCAAACGACTAATGTGAGACTATATTGGGCAAGAGATGGTGTACACATTAGACAGGTCACCAGTCCATCATAGGGCAACAGACAATATCATGGGGTGACATTTAATAAAAAACAACACTTTCCTTTAGGAGCTACGCTAGTTCAATTCTTCAAATCTTCTTGCTTTTAAGCAATCCCTCGAAAGGAGAAAAGTGTAATTCCCATAAAGCTACTGCCTGGTCTGCAAAGCATCATCGGAAAAGAACCTATTACCCAGTTGTGTGAAGCAGGCAGAGCAGCAGTGTCCTGCATTTTGTCACTGTATTATCTTCAAGCCTGTGCTCTTGGCAAACCCTTGTTACTAGACAATATAGGTTTAATGATGTGAACACCTTCAGAGAACAAAAGGTATTCCATTCTGTACCCAAAGTGTGTCAAAAATCTATCAAGGGATGACCAAATTGTCTTCCCTCTATGTGTACTTTAAAACTGGATAAGCACAAATAGCAGTAAGAAAAAATATTTTATCTTGAGAAAAAGGCAATGCAAACCAATCTAGCCTTAAGTGGAATAATTGCTCCGTTGATGAATAAACTGTGGATAATCACAGTTTTGGGGCAGCTGAGTTAAATTTTACTTTTCACTGCCAGGCCTGATTGCAGTCTGAACTGGAGACTCAAGATTACGCTTAAGTAGAACCTATCAACACAACATGCCCTTATCTAAAGAAATTTAACAACATTCTGACTGGAGTCCTAGTCACCCAAAGCGAGAACCATTTTCCATAAATGAAGAAAACATGAAACAATGTTGAACCATCTTATGAGTGACTAGCCTATCAAAATGACTCCAAGAGTAGGCTACCCCAGCATTTTACAAAAGAATAACATCTAAAGCTTTATTAATCTCTCCTGCTTCAGTTAAGGTCAGTGGTGGACAGACATGTTTGGGGACAAGGGCTCAACCCAAAAAAGTGCAGCCAATACCAAAATTATTCATAAGGTACACAGTTGAGATTAAGTATCTTATATCTATTTTTGAACACAATCAAGACACATCTTACCAATTTAAGTAGCTTTAATTATCAAATAGAACAGATAAATTGATAACAGGAAAAAACAGACAGGACAAGGCCATATTGCGCATGCTTTTTATCAACCAAACAAGCCATTAAACAATGACCAGAACATATTGTAACCTAATACTTATCAAAACTCTGCTGAGAAGAAAATAAAATATCCAATATACTTGATCAAATGCAGGCAGTTATAAAAGAAGCAGAGGCTCTCTTCTGAGGTGAATAAGGCAGGATTATTCAGGAAGCATTAATATAATATATTAATATACCTCACCACACCGTCATTTAGCACATCTCAAAATCTACCTTTCATTTCAAATTAGAAACCCACCTTGGGTAGTTCATGTTAACAACGACCCTAATATTATGCCAATAAAGTCAAACAGACAGCTAAATAAAATTTTTCTATGTATTCATAATTTTGTGAATGCTTCTCTATATCATAAAGTGGAGGTATTCAATTAAAATTGCTAAAGGTCTGCATGGATTGCCTTTCTCCTTCCTGTTCCAGCTACCACTGTTTAATAGAGCAAGGTCCATAAAGACATGGATGTAAGCCTTTGCTGTGGAATAACTTCACCGCCCTGCACAGAGTCCCGATCTCAAACTGAAAGAAAACCTTCTGGATGTGTCTAAGTAGGGACTGCAAGTCAGGTCAAATCTCATCCAACATCAGTGGCTGGCCTAAAACATGCTGTTCTGGAAAAAATATTTAAGATTTTCATAAACACCCCTAAACCTTTTAGAAGGCAATTAAAGAAGAGTTGAAGGTAACATATTAGGTCCTGTTGATAAAGAACGGGGTGTAGTTTTTGTGTATGAAGACAGATAAGTGAATGAGTAAATACTCATTGCAACATAGAGTAAAAAAAAAAGGGAAATTATAAATGGAAGTGCGAAATAACTGGAGAAAATGAATATGTGGTATATGTAATATTTGTCATTATTCAACATTTTAAATGGAAAGATTGTTTATGTTGATCAACACCTAAGGCCTGGAACAAAAAAAAAAAAACAAAAGTTCCTGGAGAACATCCTTCATGGTCATCTTCACAGCTTTCAAACTGTAATTTGCAAATAAACAACCTCAGGCTATACAAACAGGAAACACTTGAGAGACTTCTAAAAATGCAGTAATTTCTACAAACCTTATCACATCGCCTGGGTGAGATTTGAAAAACTCCATCAAAATGTAAATGAATACCTTCTGATCCAAACGGCACATTTGAGTGTAAACAGCCTGAAAACAGATGGATACTGGAGCGTTTCTAAAGAATCCTCTTCTTTTTGGCAACAAAACAGGAAGCAGAACTGTGACTTGCTTTTGTATAATAGGTGGTCTTTACTGCCTGAATTTGGTCTTAGAAAAATGCAGCAGGTTGCAGTTTTATGACAGTCAGCTCCAGTACACAGGGCTTCAGGAACAAGATGGTTAAAACATTTCTATGCGGGCTGAATTGGTACAGTTGATATAAAAAAAGAAAGAAAGAAAAATACTCTGCACCACTAATCTCTACTTTATTCAAATCACTGAGAGCCTGACGCAGGGATCAGATCTGTACTGTAGAAATTGTTCCGTTGACAGAGACAATTTCCTTAGAAATGGGGATGATATGGTTCCCCGCAGGCTACAATATGCCTGTGAGTCAGACAGCATGTTCAATTCCAAATCAGTGCTAAAAAATCCCCAAATCCCCAAAGTTAACGGATTACTGCTCAAATTTTACTCAAAATGTTTCTCAGTCTGCTTTAAAAACCCTTTTAATTTAATTACATGGCTACGTTTAGGGAAAAAAACTTACTGTATGATTTAAACCTCTATTAAATAAACATCCCATGCCTGAAAATATAATAATTTAAATTCAGTGAATGAAAAATGAAGCGGCTTGTTTATGTCCAGACTCAAGAAGGAAGAGTTGCAGAAGCACCTTTTCAAAAGATTGCTGCAGGATTTACAGCCCTGTGTAGCAATGACAGCGCAAGCGATGTTTATCTGAAGAAGTTAGTGTTGACCTTGGATTCACAGAAACATTGTTTCAACGCAGCTTTTTTTTCCAGCTCTTTCTTATGGAAACTTTACAACAGCCACGGATGTCAGTCTTATTATGCCGCTGCAGCTGTGTTAACAACTTTCTTAGTGAGGCGCATAACGAGCAGCGAGTGTGTTGGAAGTCTCTTCCCGACAGCTACGCCTGTTCCCTTCATTTAAACGGAAAAGCCAACCAAAAGATTCCAGCCCAGTTTTTCTTTCCCTTTGTCATACTTGAGGTAATAAAGCAGAGGGAGCCCAAGACATGGACTGGTTATTCCTTCTGTGATGACTCTACCCTGCAGGCATTTGTGCCTCTGCGTGTGTGCGCGTGAATCTCTGAGAGTGTGTGTTTGCTTTTCAAGACAAGTCACAAATGGTCATGTCAAATAAAAAGACGTGGCCTTATACAGACATTCCAGCATTCATGAAGCAACACGAGCCACTCTGAGGTCTCTTTAGGTTGTGTAACTACTACAGCATACTGGATTTGCCTTTATCTGTTAATTTAACTGCTGTAACAACACCAAGACATATGAACGTCTATTTATACTGAAAGCAGGACGGGAAACTAAAAGCCCCCTTGAAATATTAAAAACCTGATTAGACTATAATTACAATTTAGCATTTATACTCTGTGCAGATGACAATCATGTGAATCCATTCAGCCATTGTCTAGTGTTGCTTATGGGGGGGGGGGGGTGCCCATCTCTCACACTGGTCAAGAGGACAGGTCGCCAGTTCATAACCATGAAAATAATACTTCTAAAGCAACCAAATGAAAGAAACCTAGTCCTATCATTTGGTCTACTGAGGGGCTACATCAAAAAATGTACTGCTATGTGACATCAACACAGCACTATACTAGGCAGTGGTGACAATGCCCATTGGATTTGATGGAAAATTGGCCTCAGCTTTTACACATTAAGTAGGAAATGTTAGTGTCAGAGTTGTAACAGAATTTGCCTTTATTAAGATTTTGGCTTTCATATCTTTTTTTAACTTCTCAACCTGTAATTATAATGTATTTACACGTTATAGCCCAACATCCCTGGTTGATTAAAGCAAAAACATTAAAATGTTCTGTACATTTGATTAAACATAGCTTTATTCATCTGTAAGTGCATATTTATATATCCACTAGGGACAAGTGCAATAGAGAGCTCCTAGAGACTAGGGTCCACCACTGAAGAGCCAAGATGTAGGTTGGTGCTAAAATGCCCCTGTAATACATAAAAGCTGGGTATTAGACATTGACAAGAAAGAATATATGCAACACTATAACTAGGAGGCTGGGAAATTGTAGAGGGACTTATGTGTAGACTATGGACTGGAGATCATAGTGTCAAAGGGGAGACACCACCTGGAGTGTTTGAGAATGATAGGGCTCAGATCATGTGGGACCGCCAGATTCAAATTGATCAAAAGGTGATGCTATCCCACCAGACATTGAAATGATAGAAAAATAAGAAAAGTGAGCAGTAGTGGTAGACTACTAAAACTCACAAGAAAACACCTTAAACGATTTGTACAACTCAACCACACTAAGGAATATTCATGTTTATCAGTAAATATCAGATGTACTAGTGTAAGTGTGTGCAGCGAGGAATGATCTGCGAGCCACGCAGTGCTCCCTCTCTCTTGTGTGTTTGGCCAGTGGTAGAGAGCAAGTGATGAGATCAGTGGGCAGCGCCCTTTAATGACTTGGAACAACACTAGTGTTAGTAACATGGAAAAGTGCTTTTGAGAGTGAACTTCATGAAAGAATATTACTACAGAGCCCACCAGGTCAAATCTAAAGCCAATAAACACGTATCTGTACTATGGGAGGACACTTCCCAATGGGATCTAAACTGTTTAAAAAGTGTCAGCTTTAAGAAAAACACAATACATGTAGCTGATGTGAAAATCCTATTTCCTCTAAAAATGTAGAGGCTATTAATAGGGATAAGGAGAGAGCGTCAATACTTCTGGTTATAGAAGTAAATGACAGAAACCTTCTAAAATATACAAATATTGAACTTTTTCCCTCCAACAAATATCATGATCATTAAAGCAGGTGGTTTACTTGCGGGAAGATGTCTTGAAAGTAGACCATCTTGTGTTGTGATTGATACACGTGGTTGGATCAACCACAGCATGAGAACAAAGCCACAACCGTCCAGTTTACACTAAATCAAGGCAGCAATTGCTGTACATCACCAGTCAATAGCCAAAAGTAGGTTGAATTTGAAAAAGTTTGATTAATGGTTCAAATATTATGATAATATAAAATATACAGTTAATCATGATTAATTGATTATGATGCTTCTTGTAGATTAGATTACTTTATAAACCATGTCCAACCACTAAGGCTTCATTAAAACTGGTTAATTTACATTCTTAAATATTATTTTTCTGTAATTCAAAACAGAATCATAATTTCATGCATATACATTTCTAATATCCTGTCTATTAATTTTTATACATTAGGTTAAAAAAATTGTAAAGTTGTTGGATTTAAATTTTTTTGTGAGGATCTGTCAGGTGTGGGATTGTGATTAGTTGGCGTTTCTCATTCTTTTTTCAGAAAGTTGGCAATGAAGGTTCATTCCTTGACACTGTTAGGTCTTCACAGTATTTAACATTAGGTGCTGTGTAAGTAAATCAGTGCTTGCATCGATTAGACAGTCAACAAGGAAGATGGTTTCGATAATTCATGCTAACAGCGAGAAGACAGAACAGCCATTCATCCCACTTGAACACGACCGTCACTGCTTTTTCTCCCTCTCCCCCTGTCTTCTACTTCTCCCACTCAGCCTGATGGACCCCATCCATTTGCATTATCACACACAAAAAAAAAAAAACTCTGAGGAAGAGAGAGAGAGAGCAGGAAGAGTAGGCGGACAGTGCGTGGAGCTATGTGCATAGTGGGTGTGTGTGTGTTTGTGTGTGTGGGTAGGCCTCTTGGGAGTTTTCTTCAGCATTCTGACACAGCGCTCCACTCTTAAACAGGAACATTATTGGAGATTAAACAAAGGGAGCACACTCTTTCTCTATCATGCGGCACTCACATCCTTTCTAGTACTCTCTCCATGTGGGTGCTTGCAATGAAAAAACTACTTAAACTGAGCGGGACTGACAAAACGGCTGGACGCCTCCTGGGAGGAGTGAGACAGAAACAGGACTGAAGGGGAGGAGAATAATCTTCAATCAATTTAATTGCAAAGCTTATGTTCTTTTTTTTTTCCTGTTGTCAGCGCCTTATTAGCATGTCATTATGAAGCCACTGATGGGCAGCTTGGATGGAACAATTATTTCTTTGGTATATGTGTAAATGCATGTTGTTTAGACATGTAATATTCGATGTTTGTTAAACGTTAAAGTGACGGTGTGAAGATCTTACCATCACAGCACCTGCTGCTCCAACATCCTGTCATTCACATTTAAACTACAATGAATTTAATTAGCAGTTATCATTGTATGACTCAGGTGTTACCTTCCCACTCTGTGATTATACTGTTGAACTGTTTTTCTCTGAAAGCTACTACCCCACATTTGGGTTGTTTTTCAGTGGGCATGGGGTAATAAGCTGTTCACTTTTCAACATCAACACAAAGGCATGAAAATCCCGCTGTTCTACTTTTAGGAATCTGTCAGCGGTTGCTGTGATTGTCTTGGTTAAACCTCTATTGCCTTTGCTAAAAAAAAAAAAAAAAAAAATCGGTGAATGGATAAATACACTACAGCTTCAGTGCTTTGTATAAGTATGTGCCCTCTAAAACACATTTTATAAGCAGAAAAAAAATGTTCCCCAAGGAAATAAAACAAGTATTTTTTTAATGATAACCCAAACCAATAATGAAAAAGTAATTTTCACCCTAGTTAAATTGTTAATTAAGCCATATTTTGTGGTTCAGTTTAACAACCCACACCAAGGCCTGATTACTGCAGGACCTTTCAAATCAAAAAATACTTTAAATAGATTCTACATCAAGTAGGCTAAAGCATGTAAAAAAAAAATTACATAATTCTTTAATTTAAAGAAATTCAAGGATAACAGAACAATAATCTCTACTTGAACATAAATCCATCCATAGTCATTTTACCCGCTGATGGTTTTTAAGACAGATCGCTCCAAATTTTTTTATCCACTTTTTTTCCTCCAGCAAACGCCTCATTAAAGTATTACCTAAATAAGTGCCCACATTTTATTTTTCTGCATCATTGCGTCCTGTCTTGTCGTCATTGTTGTCGGACTCTTCCGTTAAATGACATTCAGATCTGTGGACCTCAGCTGCCAGGGTTGTGACTTTGATTGACAGGAATCCAGACTTAATCTGATTGGATGAAGAATTGCACAAAAAGTGCTGATTGATCATAGGTGCAGAGAGCTGGGTCCCGGGAAAAATCTCTCAGTAACCAACTAGAGACCTGCATGAAGTTGCATGCAAGCCAAAGGTTTAACAACAGAAATACCCACTTACCCGGCCACCGCCTCTCACCGTGGAAACGTGTGTTTAGGCCTACACAAAAAATAATGCCAAATAAACACAAAATGGAATGGGAAAATTCAGATTGTCATCATATACATTGGGAATGAATAAGGTCTGCAATTTTTGCCACCAACTCCGTCTTTGTTCCTTTTGTTGATCACAAATTAACTGTGCCACACTGCCCCACAGATACAGGTGGTATTGCTCCATTTGTTGCATTTAGATATGCATCAGCAAACTTCCTGATGATAGACAAAAGTGTACACGAAAAGAATACAGAAGACAGACAGAAGGTTCTGTACACGTGGATCTGCATGTTTATCGCTGAGCATGATTCGGATTCCACATTCAAACATGGTGGTAGTGTAAAGTTTGAGGGCACTTGGTGGCTTTAGGACCTGAAGGGCTTGCTTTAATTGATGGAACCATGAATACCACTTTATATCAAAAAATCCTGATGCAGAATGTCTGACTCTGAATTTGACCTTGAACTCAAGTGCACCTGGGGTATGCAGACACCACCAATTTCACATCTGAATGGCCCCGAAAAGGCCAATTAAAGTTTTGAAGTTGCCTACTGAAAGTTCAGAATTTAATCCAGTTGAGATGTGGTGGCATGAACTTTAGACCAGGAATGCTTTGAAACCCTCAGGATAACATCACTGTTGGACAATGTCTCCCACCTCATGCAAAGAGTTTTTGCAGAGCTGGGGAGCTCTTTCAGTGACAGACTGTTGCATCCTAGATGCTCAAAGGAGCACTTCCACAGGTCCTTCACCCCAGCTGCTGTTAGATTATATAGTGTCGACTTACTTTTTCTCATACGGCATGGTTGGTTTGAGTAACTTATTCCCTTAATAGATTAAATTATCAACTAAAATCAGATATTTGTGTGTACTTTGTTATATACTACCTAGTATAATATTATAATGATTTTGAATATCTAAAACAAAAGCACAAAACCAAAAACAGAAGAACTCTGTCAGGACAGAAATGTCAATTTAGGATACTGAACATAATTTGGGAGGGGTTTAGCTGTCATATGAGCTATTTTTAAAACCAATGGATTAATTAAAAGTCAGGTCAAAAGTAAGCTATTGTTTCACTTTTTTTTCCAGCTTCTCTCTCTCTCTCTCTCTCTCTCTCTCTCTCTCTCTCTCTCTCTCTCTCTCTCTCTATCTATCTATATATATATATATATATATATATATATATATATATATATATATATATATATATATATATATATATATATATATATATATATGCTCTTCTGCAGCTCTTGCCTTACAATTGCTTGCTGCCAGTCTCTTTGCTTCAGGATATTGTCAGTTATCCTTTGTTTTATGATCAAATCAAGGAAACAGATAAATAAAATATTGGTGATTGTTTCCAATGAATTCCTTCTACAGCACCAAATAAATCTCTGCAAACCCTGTAGGAAAGCACCTCATGGTGTTATTGTTTATGACTAGCTGGTGCACTCTCATTGTGTCTGCTGTGGGCTCTCATAGATTTTTATGTATACCGTCTCACCATCTCTCTTTGCTGACATGCTGCGTTATTGTTCCTATAGAGCAGAGACCAGATTCTTTCTTTTTCATATCACAGAAAATAATGTGCAGAATCCTCACAAGCCATCAAAAATTATAATTAACAACAAACGAAAATACCACAGAAATGGATGAATGAAAATGTTCATATACAAAGTGTACTGCACCTTGAGAAGCTTTAATTCAACCTTTATTTAAAAGATCCTTCAAACAAATAACCAATTGTTTATTCATCATTGCTGATCTTTTTAAATTAAGTTTTCTTTCAACAGTACATTTAAAATAATCTGCAAAAGAGCTATGAGAATGAAATGCCTGCTTCTGACTTTTTTTAATTTGATAAGACCTAGCAACAATTCTGACTCGTATCAAATGTTTTCTGTATCCTACAATCTTCTCACAATAGTTTTCTTGGACTCTTTTTGGATGAGAAAAAAAAACTGCATTGCGTCTTAAAGGCACAGGAAGACAATGGAAAGTATTTAATGGTAGTTTTGAAATTGTGAAAGACTTTTTTGACATTGGCCCATATCTAAACAATATTTGGGATACAGGGATAGTAAGACTTTTAGAAGTGAAGTTATGCTAAGTTACAGTTTTCTTACTGGTACCAGAAATGTCAAAGCAGTGAGTTTCTAGAAAAATTAAGAAATCCTCAGAGCAGTGGATGGCTAACAGCTAAACAGCCCTCTTTTACAGTTTCAAAATTGTTCTCTGACTCAAACTTCAGCTGTGCTAGCACATAGCAGAAGCTACCGGTTGTGTCAACTGAATTAGGATGTGTGATTGAAACTAGGAAGCCTTGAAAAGCACATACATTTGCAATTGTGATACTAACATGTAACTGACAGACTAAAGCAAAATACTAGAGTTTATTCCACTTATGTCAGACTTAGAGCAGACTGTTAAGCAGTTTTACCAGATTGAGCGGGTTTCCACCCAATGGGGCTTTTTTTTGAATACATTGGTCTGGAAAAAAACAGCTTTGGGCGGGTTGTTAAAATTTGGACAGCTTTTCACAACATTTAGTGGGTTTTAAAAAGTACTCGTACGAACATTTTATCAAAATAGTGGTCATTGTGTGGAAGAAAAGTAAAAAAATAAAAATAAAAATGTGTACCTTGTAATAAAATGCTGTTTCCTTGCACTCATTTTATTAGTTAATTATTTTTGAAATGTCTACAATCTGATGTACCAGACATCATCAATGATAGTCATTGGCTTATCAAATTTCACCATGAATTGGTTATATTCAAGGGTAATTTTAAACACCTTATATATGGGGTTCAACTGATCAACTTGTTTCCTGGATGCCAGATGTGTGTGAAAGAGAAAACTAAGTGTATTTGCTTTTCAATTAAAAAAACGTCATTACAGTCTTTGAATATCCAGATCATTGGGGTCCCTATTGAGCATGTACCACAAGAAAAAATATTTAGGAATTATTCTGGACGCTCAGTTAAATTTCAGGAGCCATGTTGATAAAATCAGCAAAACTGTTAGATCTTACATAAACTGTTATAAAATAAATAGGAATTGCTTAACACTTCACTGTGCTGAGATGTTTTTAAACTCCATGATCCTCTCACACTACTCTTATGGAGCTACAGTCTGCTCTCAGACTAGCCAAACCATCCTTAAACCATGAGCAAGTCTTTATAATCAGGCTCTTAAGGTTTTATATCAAAAGCCAATCAGATTTCACCACTGTCACATTTTGGCTAAATTTGGCATTTTAGACTTTCCTAATTTTATAAATTCTAAGCTTTTAAAATTGATTTTTAAGTGTTCAAATTGACACACACCTACACCATTGAGTAATTGCATACAGAGACTGCAGGGCAATAGCAGATCCACTAGAGCGGCTTCCGAGGGAAATTGTAAGGTCCCCTTTCACAGAACCACTTTTGCTCAAAGTGCTTTGTCCGTGAGAGGATTAGTAATGTGGAACTCACTTCCTGGTGATTTTAAGTCTATAACCAGTTTTAGTATATATTAAAAAAACAAACAAAACTCTGGTTATGCCAAAAACAGAACTGTAATCATTTTTGATGTTTCTATATTTTACTGCATGTCTTTAGATGTTGTCAATATAATGTTGTGCTATTTCAAATAACTATTATTTTAACTTTTAGTGGCACTTTTTAAAAAAGCCCATCTAGGGACAAGTGCTGCAAATTAGCAGTAGCTATTGCACTATGACGCCAACATGGGACTGCTGTCATGTTCAGTTTGTCTATGTCGATGTGTGTCTGTCCCTACCAAATAAACTTTGAAATTAAATGTTAGATTGATCTACACTCTGTAAAAAAGAGAACTTTTATATTAAGTTAGATTCACAACTCATGCTGGCTGGCTAATAACCTTTTTGTGTTGCTATGACAGCGTAATTGGGAAGTGATCTTTGTGTATAGGTTATCTGGTTGCCTGAGACATTTTGTGTCCCTGCCTACATATACCTGCTTCTTTCATCCTCAGACTGCCAGAACGTCTCATCTTGTCCCATTGCCTGCAAGGCCTTGTTTACCAATGTTTTCCCAGCGCCCTGCCTGGCTGTCCCTCGGACTTGCTCTTGCCCAGCCCACTCTAGTTTGTTTTACTAGTGCTTGTGTGCTCCGCCTGGGGAAGGTCACAACCGGATTCTTTGTGATGTGCTCTGCATCACTGGGAACTATTTGCTACTTCAGGTCAAGTCTGCGTCACCCCACAACTTCTGCTCAGTTCCTGTATGTGTCTGGTTCAACCAGCAGCATCGGTTTAAGTCTGGTTCTCCCTGCCTGGTCATCTTTTCAATACACTTTTTAAACGTAATTCTGCTGTCTGGCTTGAATATCGGATTCTCAGAACTCTACCCATGACATATGAATAGAGAGAGTACCACTTTGGCGAGTTTTCTGTTGTAAGGTGTTCATCAAACTGGAGTTTATAGACTATAATTTTATACCTTCAAAGACATGAATAAAATATTACCTGAACATCCAATTATGTTATTTTTACGCTGCCAACTGCTATTAAAACATGTCAATCTGCTAAATCTTAAGTAAATCAGCAGCTTTCAGGGGAGGGAGCAATAACACAGAGGTAATTTCTTTTAAAGCAGTGTGTTTGTCCCTGGGCGTAATTCACTACCTCACATTTATTTGATCAGAAAGATTTACACAGCTAAATATGTCCGATCCCTCGAGCCACTGAAGAGGTAATTAAACCTGTATCTCCACTGCTCTGACAAAACAAATTGATTTGGACCCATCTTGGTTCAAAGATGTTGGATGCACACGAACATCACTGCATAAATGTGTTTGCTGAGCAAGAATGACTGAAAAAGCGAGTCATAAACACATATGGTGGTCTGACCTCCGTGCTTAAGAATGCAGAGGCTGAAGGGAGAAGTGGAAAAAATAGCTCATCTACACCTGAGGGCAAGAGACTAATTAAGTAGAGAGATGTGCCCTTTTTCTCACTCTCTCTGGGAGAGAATATATATTTGTGTATTTAGAATCAATAAAGAGCCATAGTTATCACAGCCAGATGCACAAAGAACACCGCGTCTCATCGCACGTCAGCATGAGATGTACTGCAGAAACGAAAGAAAAGGACCTCTTCTGAAATGTATGTGCTTCCATCTCTGCGTGCTAATCTAACTTTGACATCAACAATTAATTCAACACGCAAGAGTCAAAGCTTTTTTTCTAATAGAATCAACATAAAGCAGACCCAGCTAACCTGCCAAAGATAAATTAAGGTAAATATTATTTGACAAGGGCAATGCTACCAAAGAATTGAAAAAAAATTTCAGTCTGAGACACAACTGCAATACAACTCCCATCCCCCAAATAAAAACACTTTCACAGTGTGATGGTCAGTTGTGATGCATTGATGTAAAACAATACAATTATTTTCAGTTTGCTATGCAGTTTTAGATCCTGTTGTTATAAGACAGTCTGGCAGAAGAAATATATTTTCTAAAAAGACTGAAACTGAAATCCTTCAGCTAATTTGGTGGCTGCATTTCTCAACAATTGGCTGGAAGCAATGTTGAAGCAGCCAACGAGTTTTAATCTTCTTTGGAGGTCTAAACTTTTGGGGTCATGACAGCATCCGAAATTATCAGTCAAAGGGATCTGAGATTATTACCTGATTAAAAATGAATGATAGTAGAACTGGAAGGGGTTGTAAAAAAAAAAAAAGCCTAATTACTCAAGAAACACGAGTATATGACTAAAGACAAGGAAGATAAACAATCAGAACAAGGACTGACTAAACTGAAAAGCGTTAATGTTGGGGATGGGGTTGATAGCATGTGATCTACATGTGAGCCTAATAAATAGATAGCACGCAGCTAAAGTGGAAAACCGACAATGCAGGAAATAAATCCAAAAACAAATAAAATTCTAAAACATATAAATTATAACAGCACCCGTCTTCAGACCTCTAACCATAATGTCCAAAAACAGATCTGGAGGTTGGCCAAGAAGCAACAGGAGTCACCAGCAAAGCTCACGAGAGGCAATCCAGCCAGCCATGAACAGCATAACCTTTCTGGAGCACTTTGAGGAACAGAGGGTAAGTCTTGTTGACAGGTAGGTCATCGAAAACCAGGAAGCCCCTCAGCTGTCATGATCTGGTCGATCTGCTGTCTTCATTCTGCTTCACCTTCCCTGTTCTGTGTAATCAGTCTCATGCTCTGTACCTGTGAGGCTCTCTCACCATGCTACCAGAATCAAGCTCATCTTACACACCTGTTTTCTGCCCTTCATAAGCTTGCTGAAGACATTTCAGACAGCGGCAGTTTATTGAAAGCTTTTTCTGAGAGCAAGTTGAGCCTTTTTTTTTTCCTTCTCTCTCTCTCCATGCCCTATTATCTTGTCAAGACCCTGATCATGTTTCGTGGAGTTCCCTGCCTTGCCACATTCTTGTCGGACGTCTACTAAGCCTCTGTTTTCTGGACCTCAAATTGGATTTGAACCATGACAATGCCAGGTCTCCAGCTTGCTCCTGCAGAGGATTACCGACAGTCACCAGGATTTGTCCTTTCTGTAAACCATTTAGGAGCAACACTGTGTCTGCCTTAGATTTTGGGTCTCCTGCCTGTTAGAACATTACATTGGCAGACACAAGAACAGTTAGATCACCACCAAAACACTCACCTGTAACAGGAAGAGGCTCCTGAGACCTTGGTGGAGGTCTGGAGGCAACAGGGGGCAGTAGCGGCTTGAAATGAGGCAGTAGTCCACCAATCGGACTCCAAGAGAGTGTAGAGGAGGTGCTGCAATTCGGCCCCTAGAGGCTACAGAGGAGGCCCAGCTAGTCGTACACCTATTTGAATGTGTGATAAAACTTATTGATCCGACTGAGTTAATTCATTATTTTGGACAACATGTTGGCATCCTATTGCTACTTTTATGTTCAGCCGCATGGTCCAAGTAGGCGCTACATGATGTGCTAATGGATGACAAATCCTCTTAATGTTCTTCTGAAACAGAAGTGTCATCTTATTGAGCTTTGTGTCACAAAGCCATTGTCCACTAGTTTTATGTCTATGTGTGGATGCGCTAGCAGCCACCTACTATCGATTCTGACCCAGTTTGCAATGTTAGCAAGCGATAATACTGGCACTTGCTGGACATTCTTGGAAGTCATGTAACCTTTTTGTGTGAAACTGAAGATGTCAGCTGAACAACATGAAGGTTATCTGGAAAACTTGAACAGTGTATGAAAAGTAGTGCGATAGCTGTACATTTGTCTTCAGAGATAATTGTAGCACATTATGATCCTAAGCAAATATGTTCCTGTTTTAGAATATATATTTCTGCTACCAAGCTTTGTCCTTGTGATTTGACTTTACTAAAAGGAAATTTCAGTCACATTTGATGATGGAGCAAAAGGTCAAAACTTCAAATTTCCATGGGAATAAAGTTATTTGCATTGATAACTCTGCTCAATTAAGAAAACATTTGGTTTGTCTACAAAAAACGAAAAAAAGATGTGAAAGTACAAAGTTTATTCAACACTTCTGACCAATACGGCATCCAGCAGCTCTTGGTTTCTTTGTCCTTGGCCTGATACTTGTTTTGAACATCCTCTTTGGCTTAGTTGGTTTCAGTTGTCCTTGGATTAGTTTATGTTCTGCGCCTCAGCGGACTTAAAGAGCTTTGTTTTTCTTCCAGCCGGCCTGCCTGCTTGCCTCCGGATGGTGTCTCTGCACCTGGCTTGCTCTCCCAATCCCTCCATCCGTGACACTTCATTCCCTCATCCCCAGGGACATAATTCCATTGTTTCAAAGAACGCAAAGAAGAAAAGAATTGAACAGAGGAATACATTCTGAGGGGATTTTTCCTTTTAAATTTGTATTTTTTTTCTCCTATAGAATAAACTGGAGACAATGTGTGCCCTTGACCCTGAAGTAGAAAATCCAACCACTGCCCACTTAAAGGAGACAAATCCTAAAATCTTGATCAAAAGACAACACTGAAAACACAACCACACACACACATCTATCTATACATACATACTTGCACACATACAGACATACATACATACATATACCTCCAGCACATGAGGCAAGACAAGATAATCATCATCTTTATTGTCATTGTGACATACATTCCATTGAAACTGGTCCTCATTCAGCCCAATGATACTTAGGGAGCAGTGGGCCGCCACTGCGCGGTGCTGGGGGAGATTTCTGAGACCAAGGGTTTTGCTCAGAAACCCAGAGTGACAGCCTGCAGTTTAACCAGGAACCTTGCAGCCCCTTAAGGACACAAGCACCCTGCTCTCTAACCACCATGCCCCCACTCCCAGCCTCCAGAATTCAGGCTGTTTGAGGTTTCACTTTTTGAAAGGCAGTGCAACCTAATTTAAAAAAGCAACAGAGACACTTTTTTCTACCACCGACTGGAAGCAATGTAAGGGTTAATTACTTTGGTGTCATTAGTAAGTAACAGTTCCAAGTTGCCACGTTCTGATAACACATTTCCTTAATTTTCTTTATAACACTGTGCTATCAATACTTTTTTTCTGCTTAGTGCCAAAAATGCTGCCAGATACAGGATTTAAAAGTGGTGGGAGCTTCTTCAATGCTTATGTAACCAAGCATTGTTGGCCATTCAGATGAGAAGTAACTTGGCCAGCCAGAATGATGTTGAATAGCAATCTAAATTCAGCACATCATCAATCTGGGACTGCTCCTATTAAGTGCGTTTGGGGAAAGGAGGGACATTCAACAGAACTCTCCAAGCTGATTGGGCAAAGTGACACCTTGTGCCCACCTAAAAAAGGGTTGTTTTAGCCAATAATGGTATCCAATTAAAACGTATGCAGTAAGCACCATGAGAAACCACCAAAAAGGTAAGCTAGTCAAGGCACTTCTTGCTGTTCCATTATCAAAGATGAACTTATGAATTCTCACAAAATGCTGCCATGTTCATGTTGGGTTGGCTGTGGGCTTGTAAGTTCTTGCTTTTACTGCACCGGTATGTGTTGGCTTAAACCACAATACTGCAACGTGGTCGGACCATTTTTGGTTTGGACACAAATGGTTGAAGTCAGAGCGGTACAAGATGGATTATCATGTGTTTGTAAACATAAAAATACAAAGATTTCATCTTGCAGGCAAAGTTAGATGAGAAATCTTTAGAATTCAAATCTGTTGACTACAGAGGGTAATGCAATAACAATTTTTTTTATTACTTCAAAATAGAAATCTCATTGCAGATACAACTGCTTTTAACATACACTTTTTACCTGTGGCTCACAATAATAGCTTAGACCTTCTTTTCCAGATGAACTTAGATGCTACCAACCAAGAGAACTTTGTCTATTCACATCAAAGGCATGTTACACATTGACAAATACATTGACTGACATTTTCTCTTTTTTTTACCAGTAGCTAGTTTTATGACTACTTTTCTAAAATAAGGTGTTTTTTCATCTGTAAAGGAATCTCTGAACTTCATTTTAAATTGTGATTTTCAGTCACTAGACACGACATAAACATCTAAATAGTTTAAACTACAGAAAAAAACTTGTGCAGAAGACCACACTGTGTGACCACAGGTATTTGTCTACTAGGGATTTGTGTCAATATGGGCACGCTAAATATAAGCCCTAAAAATGTGCACCTGGATATGTGTCAAATTAGCACATCAAAAAAAAGAAACTGAGTAAGCCTGGAGAAAACACCATAAACTTCACCTCAACAGTTATCAGCACACCCCACCAGACATTACAGCTAAAGTTCACTCAAGTAGAGGAACAAGAACTAATTTCAGTGCGGCCATCACAGTTGGCTGGAAGCTGTAAATTTTTCTGAGTGAAAGGCAGCTTAAGAGTAAAAAAAAAGGCAATCTACGAAAAAAAAGCAGGGGAGGGCTGTGTGTGTGTGTGCGCAAGCGTCAGTCTCTTTAAATAGACACCCTCAGAGGGTGAGAAGAGGACATAGAGGTGAACATGATATGAGGAGAGGGGAAACCAGGCATCCGCTGGAGGGACATAATTAACAAATTGAATTCTGTGTGTGACGGATGACGTGACTACGTTGTACTGTACTCTATGTCTGGCTGATTTAGTGTGTCTGCTTGCATGCTCAGGGGCGGATAGTGCCACCAAATACTGAATGCAGATGGTCTTTATTTAAACCCAGCAAAAATAAATAAAAAAACATACTCCGTGTCTCCATTCACTCGTACATCCATGGCATTTGATTAGGAGCCCAGCAGCATGTGCATATGTGTGTTTTGTGGTCTGCTTACACAGATCCAACTGTGTGTGAGTTAAACTAACCAAACGTGATGGTACTATATCAAAGTATGAGCTGGATCAAACAAGGGCGAATGAATTTAAACCACATCTCACAATGATAGAGCAGCAATGTGCAAAATAGAAGGTTCATGTACGATACAAAAAGGCATCTTAGATGTACACCACATGGACTTTCCACTGATCGTTGACTGACATCAATCATTCATGATGGCATGACATCAATCCACTGCTTGGGACCTCAAAGAACACATTAATTCCCACACAAAATATATATCTCCAAAATGTATTTGTTTATATAAAAGTTTGACAGCTTTTCATTTTCCTAGACATTCTGTATTCAACTCTCTCGCTGTCTAAAACGGATGGACCTGGCCGCAGACCTCCAGCATATCACCTGCCCAGCCTCTGAAGCTGTGGATGAGCTAGTGGAGCACTACAACACTTTTCTGAGCAGTGTCCTCGACTCTCATGCTCCTGCTAAGACAGTTGAAGTCACGTTTGAATGCTCTTCCTCCTGGTGCACACTGGAGCTACAGTTAATTAAAACAACTGGCCGTGCACTGGAATGTCAACTCAGACACACTGGCCACACCGTCCACCAGCTGGCCTTCCGTGAACATCAAAAATTCTGTAGCCAAGCCCTAAAGGTCGCTTGGTCGACATTCTACTCCAATCTTATTAATAAGAACCCTGGAAATTCCAAGAAGCTCTTCTCCACAATAAATCACCTCCAGAAGCCACAAACACCCTCACTGACTGAAGCTACAGTTGAGCGATGCAATTGACTTCTTTAGATCTAAAGTCAACAACATCTGCTTTATGTTGCCCGTCTCCCTCTCCTCCTGCTCCGTCCAACCTTGCGGTGAGTCTGCCATCCTTGCCATTTTCCTTGCTGCTCTGAGGTCCAGCAGAGTTACATTGAGAAAATCATCAGAGGAATGAAGCCGGCCACCTGCTACTTAGACCCCTTCCCATCTACTCTGCTTAAGTCACACATCTCCATCCTCAGCCCAATCATCACTCAGGCTGTAAACCTTTAACTTCAAGCCGCCCAGGTTCCACTTGCCTTCAAAGCTGCTATCATTTGTCCCGTCCTGAAGAAACCCTCCCTGGACCCGGACTACCTCGCAAACTACAGGCCTATTTCAAACCTCCCCTTTCTATCCAAGATACTTAGAGAAAGAGAAAACAGTTGCCATACAGCTTCAGGACTACATCACATATAACAACTAGTTTGAAAAATTTCAGTCAGGCTTTTGTTCAGCCCACAGCACCGAGACAGCTCTGCTCAGGGTGACATTCGACCTTCTGATGACTGCTGACTCAGGGTCACTATAACTCCTCAGCCTCCAGAATCTCACAGGAGCTTTGGAAACTGTGGACCACACCGTCCTCTTTGAGTGTCTCTATAACATCAATCAAGTGACGGACCATCTTTCAGACAGGAATGTACATGTCCCGCCTGGAGGATGTGAGTCCAAGCTGATCGGTGTCACCTGTGCTGATCCCCACGGGCCAGTCCTTGCCCCCACACCCTTTTCACCATTTACATTTTCAAACTTACCTTCCATGGACAGATCCTTCCCGTCTCCACCTCAGCAACAAACTGGGGAGTTCGATTTGACCCCCACTTGACCTTTAATGACCACATAAAACGTCTGTGCAAAACTACATTCCACCATCGCCACAGTATTTCAAAACTCCATCCCACTCTATCCCTCAACAACTGGTCCATGCCTTTATTTCTTCAAAGCTGGACTACTGCAACAGGCTCTTCATCTGGATACCTGGCAAAACCATCCAGAAGCTGCAATACATTCAAAACAGTGTTACCAGGGTCCTGATGAGATCCCGTAAACACAAGCACATCATCCTCATCCTTCAATCACTGCACTGGCTCCCTGTCTCATCCTGGATCAACAATAAAATTCTGCTGCTCACCCATAAATGCATCCATGGACATGCACCTACATACCTCCAAGAACTCATCACCCTACAGTCCACCACCCGCACCCTCAACACAGAGTGTTGGCCTTAGATGTGAGACTCAAGTTACTCATTAAATATGTTCTCCCACCGAATAGATACCAATTAAAAATACTTAAATGCCCATGTTTTGCCAGAAGATGGTAAAATTGTTAACAATATCTATATCAAAGTTCAAAAACTGTTCATTGCAATTATGGCTAAAGAAGTGCTAGTGTATTCCCTAAAGACTATTTTACTTAAACTTTTCCTTGACACTTTTTTTATCTTCTTACAGTTATGACCTTCTTCATCTTACTTCTGAGGTTTAATGGCAGCAGAATCAGAAGGAAGCAAGATGGATTCGGAAAAACCCATAACGACATTACTTCATTATTGTTGCAGTTTCTAGCACAGAAAGTAAAAGTGATCTCCAGAAACTTAGTTTTGCAAAATATCTTTTGTTTGCCACAAGACTCCATAAAGCCGCAGGCCACCCCCACATGGCATTATCAAATTTAATTTAAAAAATTATTATGACACTAATCAAAAAAACTGAGATAAATGGTGTCTGCAAAGAAGGAAGATGTGTGTTTAACACTTCATATCTAATGAGGTACTTACCCACCCTTGGTATATTCTGTTTGTGCAGTTCCACGCACCTCAGTGTCTTCTCTCAGTCATGTATGACGACACACAGAAACTTCTGACAATTTAGTCTGAAATAAAGAAAGGGAATAATTGAATAAATGCATTACTTTTCATTTGTGTTTTATATCACAGTGGGAACAATGTAGCAATTATCCTCAGAAAACAACATTAAGTAATTACAACTTTTTTTTGCTCTCTGATAATTCAGTGCCTCTTGTATTGTTTTATAGGGATTTTAAAATAATTTCTGCTTATAATGACAAAAACAAGCATTTTTTTTTCTAGGTTCATGTAACTAAATACACAGTGTCTCAATAAAATAACCCTTGTAATCTCTTAGTTAATGAGAAAATTAAAACAATCACCATAAGCTGAGCCCCATTATCAGGAGGTAATGAGACAAAAAACTTGTTCTCTTAAGATAATGCAATGAAAGTGAATTTTCTTGCTTGTCCTCTCTGCTTCTGTGCAAAAGTAAACCCAAGGCATCATGTACAACATACAACACTGATAAAGACTGGAGCACCCAGTTCTCCTGAAACTTGTTTCATGAATTGATGAATTTAAAAGGATTCTAAGTGTCTTTCCTAAGCAGCAGTTTTCCTTTCGACTTCCTGTCAACAGCTTTGATGAACTCATCTGTCACGTTAAAATAAAGGACCCTTGTTTGCTGTGTTCATCTCCCAAGCCCAGCTTACAACAATCAGGGGAAATCCAATTTTAATCATCACATGCAGAACAGCAAAAAGAAAAGAGTTTGGGTAAAGCAAGCAGATAAAACAATAATGTGGAAAATACAGAAAAAATAATCATAATGCATTTCAAATAATGCATGATTTTTTTCATCTATAGAAAAGCAGAAATCTCCACAAGTCATTACAATGAACACAGACAACAGAACTGAATGATTAGTTGTTCACGGCAAAACTATATCTTGAACATATATTTCCTCAACTTGTCTATGTTTCTGTTTCTTTGCATCATCTTCTAATTTGTTGCCGGGCATTTGGTGCCTTAGCAGTTTTAGGCATATCGTAAACAACCTTTTTTTGGTACTACCAAAAGATGTTTGGTGCTGGCCGTGAATCAATTTGACTCTGCCTTCGGCTCATTTCTCACCTGCTTTGACATGCAGTAATTTGAAGTGATGTTCTATAATCTGCTTACCGTGAACTGTGAGAAAATGTGTTGTTGTGACGCCATTACTATTATCTAATATGTGGAGGTGGCTCAGAGTTATTTTAGTTGAATCAGAAGACATAATCCCTAAGACGCATAGCTAGAAACAAGTAAGAATAAAAAAAATCACAGTACAATGGTACATAAAATGCACATACATAAATCATTCATGGAGTACAACTTAAAAAAAACAACTTTTACACAAAAATGTGTTTGAGACCTTACACACCGCTTAAGTGACTGCAAAGGCTTCATAAAAAAATCTGAAACATCTCTCAGAAACCACAATATTTCTTCTCAAACCTAAGAGAAACCCAATATGTATTTATCCATTCAGTTTCAGTCATCTGCATGCTGTCCACTGTTAAAAAAAAGTGGTTACGTGAGTTTGGTTTAATCAGGTGTCATAGTCTGTAATAATCATAGTCCACTGACCCAAGAAGGTGTAAATTATATGCGATACAAAATGTCCAGGACATAATATGCAATTAATGTATTATAATTATTGATATTTATCTCGATAAATCATCAATATACCAAACTATTAAGAAAAATATGACATGTATTGTGTCATTTTTGTACTGTTCTGATGTGAAATTTCTTGTTTTGTTTTGGTCCACTATGCAGAGTTTGTTGCACACATCCAGATCCAGATAGCCACAGCTGCAGATCAGCTGACATTTTCACCTTTTTCTGTTTCCATCACTTTGGTTTGCGACTTCAATGAAAGTCCTCTCGGCTGTTCCCTTATTCAGGGGTCACCATAGCAAATCATTACAACTTTCACGCAGACTTGGCCGAGCTTTTATGCCGGATGACACTTCCCGATGCAACCAGAATTCGAAGCCAGTGTCCCATTGATCAAAGATGCTTACTTCGCCCGCTACACCACAGATGGACTCAGTTTGGGACTAATTACAATTCCCACAGTCTCTGCGACGTGCTGTTTTCTGTCAGTGACCAACTATAGCAAGCACGCTATGTTGCAATTTTGACAACTTAAACATAGGCTGGGCATCAAAATGTCATAACTTTTTTTTTGTTAATTATCTTGTATGAAAATTAAAATCATGCATTGATTGTTGTGAATCCTGATGAATTGTGTGCTTGTCTCTTCTGATCACAAACTTTCTTTGGCAGCAGACTCTTCTTCTAGGTCACCAGCTAAAAAGGAAAGCACTTTTATCACTGTAGTAGTGTGTTTTGTGCAATGTGTGTGTATGTGTGTGTGCGTGCATGTGTGCAAGTGCGCTCCCACGTGTGTGTGTGTGTGTGTGTGTGCGTGTGTGTGTGTGTGTGTGCGTGTGTGTGTGTGTGTGAGATTTGACAAGCTTGGTCAACACCAGGTTTTAATGTCAGGGCTGCATTTCATAGAATCTTTTAGAGATGTAAATGCGACCCCTTCTTTTGCACTTAGACGTCTGTTTTATTCTGCACAACAAACAGCCTACGTGTTCTGACAACGTTCATCAGTTTAGAGTTGAAGCCTTTATTGTGTTTGATCAAAGTGCTGGTTTTATACATGCCTCTTTATTTCTCAGTTTATCGTCCTCCTTTGTTAGCTGTCAACTGCTCATTGCTCAAACAGACTAACAAAGCTTCACACGGCGTCTTTGTTAGTAAGACTGACTTTTGAGTTTTTACAAGATCTGGTTCTTGAAAGCTTGGGCCACTAAAACAAAAGACATAAACATCCTGAAGCACTGCCTCATTGCAACATGATTCCACAAAGAGGGTAATTTACAGAGATTTGGAGAAAATATTTAACTTGGTCATAAGTTTTTCATGCTAAGACCACAAATGTCAGCGTATCGTATCAAGGCTTTATGTGACACATCGACAATATAGTTAGATTTGTGAAATGGGAGGAAATATATACATGGTTTTACCTTTTATTGTAAATTAAAACCTGAAAAGTCTGGCATTCATTTGTACCACCCCCCAACATTTCATAGAACCCTCTTTTGCTGTAATTGCAGCTGCAATCTTTTGGGGGGTAAATAGCTCAGGTCCAATCAGATTACATGGAAAGTTCCTTGGAACATCAATTTTCAAATCTTGACACAGATTGTTAGTTGGACTCTGGGCTCCTGTAAAACATAAAAATGCTATGATTTAAGCCCTTCCATTGGAACTCTGGCTGTATGTTTAGGAGTGTGGTCTTAATAAGCGTGGCCTTATGCAGCCACTAAAAGGCTGTCTAAAAGGATTGCTCTGTATTTAGCTCCATTCAGTCATCCCATTAATTCTGACCACTTGCGTGTCCGTGCTATAGAAACTGATCCCCGCAGTATGAGGCTACCGCCACCATGTTTAATAATAGGGATGTCATGTTCATGGTGATATCTAGTGGTGATATTCCAACCTCCTAGGTTTGATGTGTCCCCATACATGGCATGTGGCAAACATTTAACTTAACTCCTTAACTTTTTAACAATGGCTTCTTCTTGGTGCTTTTCCATAAAGACCAAATTGTCGAGTGCACAACCAATAGTTGGACTGGTCACAGTGTTTTACATTAAACTAAAAAGTAACATTTTGGTTTCATCTAACCAAAGCACCTTTTTCTCCATGTTTGGAGAAACATGGCTTGTGGCGAGCGTGTATTTGCCTTCCTTTCAAGATTGGCTTGATGTCATTCTTTGCAGCTCCTCCGGAGTTACTATGGACTTCTCAGGTCCTTTTTTGAATAATTGTGCCCGGCCTGCCAGTATAAGTAGGTGGCCACATCTTGGTAGGTTTGCAGCTGTGTCATACTCCTTCCTTTTTCATAAGAACGGTGCTCTGTGAGATGCCAAAGTTTGGGATATCACTTTATAACCTAATCCTGCTTTAAACTTCCCCACAACTAAAATCCTCAATACCCCCTTAATACCCTCTTTGTCTCTGTGGTGGTATCAGCCATATCGTATGTTGTAGTTTGTTGGAGCAGCAGCTTATCTACAGCTGAGAGGAGGATGTTAGATAATCTCATCAGGAAGGGCAGCTCTGTTCTAAGATGCCCCTACAACCCAGTGCAGGTGGTGAGAGACAGAAAGACTCTGGCAAAAATAACATTGTTGTCAGACAGCGTCTCCCATCCCATGCATGAATCTGTTTCAGAGCCGGAGAGCTCCTTCAGTGAAAGTCTCCTGCTTCCTAAATGCACAAAGGAACAACGTCATAGACACTTCCTCCCAGGAACTCTTGCACCTTAAAACAATTGTTGCTCCCAACAACAAACTCAATAAGTTGTTTATATCCATGCTGTTAATTGCAGTTTTTCTATATTTTGGAGACAGTCTTTTGCTGTTTTATATCCACAATTATACATACATTTTGTACACTTTCGGCTCAGAAACGGAGGGAAAAGACAATTTCACAAGCAGCTTCCTACTAGCCCTCTTCCCCCTGAAGGAATTAGTCCAAGAGTCTTTTATACGGTGCAGGTGGGCCTCATCAGCGGTCTGACTGACATGGCAGTCCTCTGCTGGTCCAATGAGGTCGCAGGTCTTCGGCAGCCAATCAGGAAGGTGTTCTCCCACAGCGGAATCTGCATAATTAATAGAAGCCTGCACAGTCTCAAGAGGCCAGGGGCTGTAACAGAACTAAACTTTTTTTCTTCTCTAGTGAACCTTTTACTGTACTGTTGATGCACCAGAAATTCCCCACTTTGGGACATTAGATAATTATTCTATTCTATCTAGTGTGTTTGTTGGTCTTTATGTTCACTAATGTTCTTAACTGAGCCACTGTGGCTTTGAAACAACAGCTGTATTCTTGCTGTGATCAAATTAGAGACAGGTGGGTTCTAATTACAGACTATGTGACTTCTTAAAGTAATTGGTGTGACTCATTGGAGCTTATTTAGGGACTTCACTGTGGAGGGAGTTGAAAACAAACACATATCGTAACTCAGATTTTTACTCATTAAAAAATGTAAAAGGCAGGAATAATTTTCATTTCAATTCACAATAATGCACTACTTTGTCACAAATGTTGCATTAGGAAATGCAGATAAACTGCCCTTCAACATTCCTGTGTATAGATAGATTAGAACCACTTCACAATTAAGACCAAGACTGTTAAAGATATTTTCATGTTACATGAGACTGAAGTAAAACATCTTTTGATTCCACTGACTGTTATTGGGATTATACAAATGCAATGCTTTTGAAGTTGTTATGATGTAAAGCTTAAAGCATTCTTAAAAAAAGATGTCAAAAGTAACTTATTATTAAAGGGGCCATAGCAACAAATGTCATTTTTCATAGGTTTTGGGGGTATAATATGGTCTGTTGTGCATTAATGAGGCCACATTAATGTCAAAACTGAATACCAAGTGACCTGCTCAGGGGCAGTCAGCTTTATTGTTTTGCTCAAAAATGGTGGGGTTTGACCAGTTTTCCACAAATGGTTGTAGCCAATCAGAGTGAAGTCAACTTGGGAGAGCTGCATAGCATTACCACAACCAATGTTTTTACAGAGGAGGGACATTTGTTTTGACAAAACAACAAGCTGACATTTTTTTTATATGAAATTCTTTGGAGAATTAACATATGCAGCAATATCAGCCACATGAAATGGTTTATACAGTGATATCATAGCACCTTTAAGCAATGTACTTTTGTATGCTAAGGTTAAAACTCACAGCAGAATGTAACAATGGCCTTTTCCCGGGCTAAGAATGTTTTAATTTATTCAAGTCCTTGACGTTTGTTTTCAGACTGTTCTTCTCCGTCTGTCTATCCCTTTGAAAACAAAGGGTTTTGAAATAATAGCGTGATCTATTTTTTCAGACACCTTTCTAATGTAGACACATTAACTGGGACTTGTGTATTCTTCTGGGAGCTGAATCAGTGAAGCAGTAAAATGTGTGACAGAGTAAGAAGGGAGTGGTGCAAGAGATGGTGGACGGAGACAGGGAGATGGACACAATGACGCACCTCTGACCAGTTGAGATACACCGACTGAGAAACATGCCCAGAGTAAACTCCCTGGGTAGACAGCACCTGTGTGAGTAATTTTTGGGGATCCATTCCAGTAGAGAGAGACTTTTGCTGATAAATGGGCACAAGCCCAAGCTGGTTTAAAAACAAAGAAGGTAAATAGTGTCTGACTCAAAATGGAGGTACTCCCTAAGATACGCAATAATAAGGCTGTTTTCTGGCACCACACCTCCGGGCTTCCTCTTAGAATCTCTCTCATAAATTCTTTCAAACTTTTCGTTAATTATAAATCCAAAATATGTCCATGAACCATGAGTTTATTTTTCCAGAAAGTGAGACCATTTGATAGGGATACATATTTATCACTTAAAGAAAACCTAAACGTTCATTCTCCAAGAAATATTTGTTTGTAATTGCAATTATACATTCCAGTAAAATTTGTCTTCTGCATTTAACCCTTAGGGAACAGAGGGCTGCTTACAGCACCCAGGGAGCAATCTGGGGTTAAAGGTCTTGCTCAGAGACCTATAGTGGCAGTCTGCAGGGTTTGAACCAGGTACCTGCAGCCTTCCCAGAATGCCACCACTCCCCGTTACATTAATTATTATATAAGCATGATTACAAATGGGTTATTAATTGATCTAGAAGAAATACAGTCATTCAATTTGCAACTGAAGTGCTAAGATTGCAATGCATTTTCATAATATATTCCTGTCATTTCTTTCATTTAGTGTGCAATTAAGGGCCCCTGAAAAAGAGAAATTTCCATTTAGTCAGGTAATTAGATTTGAAAGATTTAAGGTGTCATATAATATTTTAGTAATGTAACTAAAATTAATTTTAAAACATACTAATGCTTCTTATGTATCCTGTTTAAACCTTCAAATTACCTTTCAGTACACATAAAAACCAAATAAAACATAATGAAGCTTCTGAATGCATTGTGCACAAGTTTGGGGGTGTGAATACTTTTGCAAAGCTGTGTACACAATTATTAGTGTCTATAAGAAGCCAAATTAATTCTAAACAAAATTGTACCCAACATCTTTGCAGTAAAGTCCCGCATTGATTTCTATTGCCACCCTGGAACACTTCAAGAAGGTGCCATTTTGACCACATTTCAGATTTCATCACTGACCTCACACTGTTTAAGGTCAAACTGATCCCACCTTCAACTAGCCAATACCCATTTATAACAGCAGCTGGGCCCCTGTCATCCACTCAGAGACCAGATGCCAACATCCAGTGGGAGGTGCATAAGGTCAAGAGGATAATCAGGGGCATGCTTGTCGTTTTCTTCAATATCCACAAGGTTATAGACCATTAATCTGTCCCAGGAGTCGGACTGCCACCTTTGAGTGTTTCTGTAATGGCCTAGCATCTGAGGTACAAAGAATGCCTGAGTTAGGTCATAGTTTCAAACTTGCAGAAGAGATCTCCAGAGCTGCTGATGTATACTTCCATGTTTCCAAATGGAACAACAGACAAAACCTTTCCAAAGTTGCTGAGAGCAACAAATTAAACAGGGCTTTGTAAAAAATGACAAGATTAACAAAAGATCCTTAAATACAGATTCAAATTGGTGTGTTGTTAAAACATGGATAATATCAGTATTATACACTGTAGACTGGAGTAAACTCTGATTGTAACATTCTCTTGTTAATATTACCTCATCTTTTCTACTTTTCTTTGCTATTTTTGTCAACTATGAAGAGCAACAGTGAAGTCAAAAACATAAGCGGAGGTCCCTCCAGGGCAGCCTCCTTGGACCTTGTCTGTTTCTACGAGAAGCTACCATCAAAGGCAGCCAACAACTATCCCTTGAGCTGTAAGAACAACAACAATCAAAGCCCCTGCAGTGGATGGAAGAAGTAAAATAATTTGCTGTCACACTCTTATTCGTGTGTAATGAAAAGGATTTATGGCTTTACATTTTTAAATAAACTTCCAGACCTTTTTATGTCTGGGGACATATCTACCCTACTTAGTGCTCACAGACTAATTTGAAAGCTTAAACGTCTCACATAAATGCAAAAGGATAACAACAAACATTGTGAGAAGAAGTAAAAGAAGGATTACTCTGGTTCAAATGTAGCTTTAACAAGTCAAATCACTTGGCTCAAGCAATAACAGCTAATGCTGCAGGCTGTTTACTGGGAAATAGAAGCTTGTATGTAGTTCAACAAGATCTGGGAAAGATTTGGCACTCATGTACCAATTTAGATGATGTTGTAACAAGCTTTAAACTTGGCTTGTTTTTCTTTCCTTAAACCAAAGTGTTTAAAAAACTATTTATTGCAAATGTCAACAACAATTATACTAAAATCTGTTTTCCCTAAACTATGCAATGTCTCAGCATTTGCACCCTGACCCTAATCCACTAACATCCTGGTGCATGGGGTTTTGGTCTTTGCCTTTCTTTTGCACCTAACATCTTTGTTTAAGCATCTGCTTTACAAAGCAAAAAGCTCTAATGACATGCAGACACACATATATGTCAATCCACTGCAACAAGAGTGGTCAACTAGTACTCCAGTACATCAGGTAGACGTTGAAGTAAATAATCTAACAATCTAAAAGTGAGATAGAGAAAAACTTTCAAGACATTTAGCTCCAGATCTTATAGGATGAAGTGCAGAGGTCCTTCGTCATACTACATGAACAGCTTCTTGTGAATTGGCAGGAAATTAACTCCATAAAAGGAAAGTTGTGATATATTAGTTTGTACAGTTGATATATTACGTATGTACGTCTGTGTACAATATTATTTTTTTAATGTTTTTGGTTAAAAAAAAGGCCACTTTCCAAAATAAAAGACGGGGTTCTTCTCGGACAAACCTTGCTCTACCTGCGGTGAGGGGCCGATCTTCCTTCTCTGTCACAGAGTTTCTTAACCAGGACAGACTGTCCTCTGTGTGACTGAACCACTATACGTAATGAATGAGATCTTGTTTAAACCCTTTTTGAGTTACATTTATTACACTCTGAATGTGCAGTACTGGTTTGACAATTTATAGATGCCATCAATCATTTGCAATATGAAGCACTCTGTGCTAGTATGTAGAATCAGTCTGTGACATACCTACAATTTATAAAATACCTATCTTCTTTATTAAAAGCCAGCAGTGGACTTTGCCCAGTCTGTAACTTACACCCTTAATACCTTCAGATGTGGTCAAATTGTGTTGCAAACACGTTTCCTAATTGCCAGCACAATGTTAGAATCAAATCTTCCTTTACCAGAGCTTTGTGAATTAGACAGATATGCAAAATATGCCAATCAATCAAACGTGTAAAGTATCCTATTATCTTATCATGTAAACCAGATTTTGAGGGCATCCTTACATAAATTAGGAATAATACTCCCATAGAAAAATGTTTTTCCTGCTTTGTCATTTTTTCTGTGTATTACATTTTTTATTATTATTATTATTGTTATTTGGGCAAATAAAAAATTCCTTCTGTACTGTCCCATGGGGAAGTTGTTTGTTCTTAAAATGATCACGTAGTTGGTTTTAAAAGCTACACATCTGTCTTAGTGTCATCGGTCTTTTCTGTAGTTAGCCATATTTGTATATTTGCTATTAATCATTAAAAACAACCAAATTTCTGTTCATGGATGTGTCTCTTTTTGTTCCTAAATTGGGTCATAAAAGAGTTTTACCACCTTTGATATTATTGAGTGGGCTAGATGCGAACAAATAAGCCAGAGCTGTATATCAGAATAAACGCCGCTTCACTTTTTATATCAGGTGGCCATGACCATTCAAAATCTGATTAATATATGTTTTCTATCTCTTAAATGCCACAATATTGATATTTTTCAACCACATTAATCACGGGAAACCAATTCAGGATTGAGTTTGACGTTAAGTCTCAAAAGAGAAATAAAGTAAACACCAGTTCTGCAGCCTCAGGCGCTGTTGGGGAAAAAATAAACTATTTGATTTTGAAGTATACATGCAAAACATGTGTTTCATGTAAATTTAGCAAGTGTAATCGAGATCATTTATTTTACATTTACTGAATGTGTTAGACCTGTATACAGCTTTCATTAAGTTAGGGAAGAATATGGATGTTCCTGTTGAAGACAGCATCACTATACATATTTTTTCACAGTTTATCTCCCAAGCTTCTGCAGAGTATTCTCTCAATTTAATGTACAATAAAACTCAACATGCGAAGACTTAGCAAAACTACCTCACAAGGAGGTAATCCATCACAATAAATGCTTAAATTGCATTTTCTTTTCCTAAAGGTTTCCTTATCACCATGCCAGTGCAGTTGCAAGCAATTATTACACTTCCAACCCTGATAATGCAGAGCATTCATGGGTGGAGGCCATCTAATTTAATTTGTCAATCTTGCTGTTTCTTCAGTCTAATCACTCACTGATGTGAAAGTGTTTCAGTGCATCTGTGTTAGCCCCTTTAAATGCTTTCATACAGGATGAGAAAAAGCAGACTACCTGCCTGGTGGACATTTTCTGCAATATGTAAATAGATTTTACACATTCACTATTCAAATCTGGGGCACTAGCTAGATTAGATAAAAATCCTCATGTAAATTAGTTTAAATGAATCCAGCTCTTTTCTGAACGTGAAACATGCAATTTCTATTCCACACAAAGACAATTCTTTTAGTTTTTCTTTGTTTTTGTTTTATATATTTCAGTGATGAATAGTGAGGTTCATATCGGGTATAAAAGAACAAAGAACAAAAGGAAATTCTAATATGTTGGTTAAAGTTGGCTTTAGCCACTATTTTACTACTGGTATAAACTCACCTTTGATCCACTTCTGGTACAAATGCCACCAAGGTGACGTGTGTATGCCACTAATGGTCACTGATGCATATTCCATACATACCAAGGACATTGGTATACTTCTTATTATCTAGCAGGGGGATTATGCCCAAATATGTGTACTTTTGCTAATTTTAACACCAACTACCATGTATGCTAAATTTAACACTCTACTACATTTAGCATCTGCTTCACAGTAAAAACACAAATAATTAATTTTCTATATAATTGCAAACAGGTAAGAACTTGCTGGTTAATAGTTATGAAGATGTTGTACTGGTTTATATTACCATGTGTTGTTACTATTGTCAAACCAAAACAAGGTAACTTAACAAACGTCCTTTCATACATCAAAATTAGACTCTTAAACATAGATACAGGAGGTTGTGAAGATGACCGAACTCCCAACAATATTCTTCACCAGATGAAGCAAAATTAGGTTTTTCAAGTTTACATCGCTAGAATCCACCCCTTGTGCACACATAAAACATGGGATTTCTAACACATAAATATTTAGTACAGTTCAGGCCAAATTATTCATAAAGATGTAGATTTAGGATTAGTTCAAATTTAATTTTAACATATTTATTTTTACTGGATGTATAAATATTGTTTTTGAATGGGCCAGCCAGAGTCCTGATTGGAATCCGATAGAGAGTCTGCGAATGGAGGGAAGATTAGGGTGATGGCAAAGAGGGCTTGGAACCTGAAAGACTTAGAGCTCATCACCAAAGACGAATAATCAAAATGCAAAATGCTGCTCATTAAGTACAGTCATATTCAATAAATTAGAATATTATTGAAAAGTTCTTTTTATTTTAGTAACTCACTTGACTAATGGAAACACATTATATAGATTAACTCAGACTAATGATGTTTTTATGTCTGTTGATTTTATATATATATTTTCAAACTCCATCTAATAAAAACACAACATTTAGAATTAAAACATTGCCTCAGACCAATAGAAAAGCAAAATCGTTTCATGTAGAAATGGGGGCTTAATGAAAAGTATGTGTAATGCCAGATTAAATGTCTTTATTTCTCCAAAAGTACTTTTAATCTGGCAAACAAGCCTGCTAGACTGTTTAAGAGGGATTCAGCTACTGTAATGATAATAAGGATTAAGTTTTCTCTGAATTGATACTACTTTAACAATGTTTTATTATCTTTTGGGAAATTATCTTCTCATTTCCAATCAGAAGTCAACCACTTGATTCAATGAAAGCAAATTTACTTCTAAATCTGTGAGGAGTATAAATAACTTGGGGCTTAAATGCAATGCTTTATGTGTTTCATCAATGAAGAAAATTCATGAAACATGAAGTCAATATTAAAGTGGTTATCATAATTGCATGATCTGAAAAACGTGATCGCAGTACACAAACACAAGAACGTTAATAAACTGGAGATCTTTGCTCATCAGAAAAGTGCCGCAGGAAAGCTACAAGAAGCTGGTGCGTGACTAATAATGCGATTTAAAACAGAAAATTAAAGACTGCTGTCGTAAGTACTAAAAATGGTTGTCATTGGGGTAAATATGATTAAGACTGCATTATTTATTAAAGGTGGAATGCTATGTTTAATTTGGTGAAATTAAACAGTGTTTGATTTGTTTCATGCAAATATCAGCTGGTTGGCATATTGTGCCAATAAATGCAATTTACACTCAGAGCTGAATACATTTACTAACCTCTGTTTTTTTTAGCATGCCTTTAGCATGCCTTTAGCACGTCGACCCTAATCACAAAGTATAAAATCAACACATGTGAAAACATAATGGTTAAATGAAGGTATTGATCAAATGCACAATATGAAAGGTGAAAAAATAAAATGAAATTCCAAATACATTTTCAAAACATAGATAATGACATACATTATAACAATACATACAAAGAATTTCTACATTCGAATAGTTTACAGGTCCATGTTATTTCACTTTTTTAATTTATATGTCAGTAGCTCAGTCTGGTTGCATACAAAGTTTCTATGAAAGACTATCACGTCATGCTGGCATCTTAGTTATTATTTTGCAGTTTTACGCTTTGTTTTTGCTCAATTTGTTTGTAAATAAAGCCTTATTTTTATTTTATTATTTTTTTTAATAACAGAGGAAGTACGTCACTACACCACTACACAATGAGTAAATGTTCTGATATGAGGCTCTTAAAGTTGCTGTAGATCGGTGTATTTATTTAATAATGATTAATCTTCGATCACGCCAAGCTGCCACTTTATTGTGATGCATTATTTACAAGTGATTTATTATTTAAGGAAACCAGCATTATGAAAGTTCTGCAATACTGCCGGAAGACGGTTACCTGACTCCGCCAGATAGATTTGCTCCGCATATCCATCTGGAAACCTTCCGTTGAAGTAATTTTGGGAAGGGGCGAAAATACTGGTTAGCTGATTGGCCTATGTTGGTGATAGACGGGCCAAATGAACCAATCAAAACCGTCGTCGCTCTGTTACAAGCGACGACGAAAACACAACCACAAGGCAAGCTACTCTTGCTGCTGCAGGTAAAGGCTCGTTAGCTCAGCAAAGAAATACTCTGTAATTCCGATAAAACTTGCTCGATAGCCACGCTAACGCTAGTTTCATCGGCTGAAGCCGCCATGTTCTTTAGACTGAACGCACATAACGTGGTGATATACCCTTGACTGAGAATTCTGAATATTTCAACCTTTACTAGACTCACAACTTTCCAAGACTATTTTAAGTGATTTTGCTTAGTGATATTTTCACTCACTTTTATTTAATTAAAAGATTGGTGTTAATCTATCAAACAGAAAATAAAACGGCCCAGCTTTATCAATGTAAGTGAAATAAAACCCTCTTAGTCGTGTTGCTGGCCTGAATAAAAACTCAACAAATCCCAAGGTCCAAACTGTCTGTTTGACCTTGAGCTACAGCAATGAAGTCATCGTTGAAGACTCAATGGGCATTGATTATAAGGGATATGAATGCTATTGGAACCACCAGGGAATGATTTTCTACATGCCTACATGTTTTAAGAGCATCCCTCTGACACCAGCAATTTAATCATTGCTACTGTCATGTAACAGATTCACTTCAGTGTCGCAGGCGCACAGCAGCAGTGCAGAAGAAACGCTCTTCTGATAAAGCCTTAAAAGCAAAAAAGGGAACAGACTTCAGCAATGCAAAAACAACAGTCTAAAAAAGTGAAGAAAAAAACAGAAGTGTCTTTGGAGCACTGGAAAGGAAGGCCGAATGTTTAAATGATATGTAACTTCATTTCTGTAACCCTTCATATAAATATAAATCTGCCCCAAATCAGGAGATTCAGACAACTTATCGATATGGAATCCAATTGGGAAACAAATGTCGGGAAGCAAAACTGTCACTGGTTCCAAACCTATCTATTCAAAACATTGAAAAAAAATGTGTAACGCTTGAACCCTAATTAGGACCTGAATGTAATTAGAACGTGGGGCACACATGTGCACTAAGGTCAGTTTGCCACATTCAAAATAACTTGGTCCTGACATACATGCTGATTGGATTGTCAATCGGCATAAACCGCTCCTCTCATTCGGATTACAATTTTATTCTAATTGATCTTAATCTGATCACAATATTCTGATTGCCGTATTCACATGACACATTTTTATTATTAAATTATGGCTTGTATGGCCCCTGATAATCACTGTTGAAAAACAACAGTGATTCACAGTCGCTCTCTTTCATGTTCTATTAGAAACAAACATATATCTTTTTAAATGATGTTTATTATTTTGATTCAATTTAATGTTCTTATGTTGTTATTTTGAAATGTAATAATTTTAACATAATCTCCACAGATTTTAGTACCAATTAGAGTTTGTTTCAGGTTATCGTTTTAATAAATCACTTCAAATATTGTAAGTCATACTTATAATGAATGTATGACTCATAATATGTATTTTGATACTATGATTTTAGTTATACAAAACCACTAGGCCCATGGACCATGTCATCTGTAATGGAACAACAGCAGACCTGGCCCTTTTAGGTCACTTCTAGTTTTCTGCTTTAAATGGGGCAACTCTACCTCAACTTGTTTGCAAAGTCCCTCAATGCTCCTGATGTGGTGTCATCTTGGAGGAATTCAAAATAATGCCAGATCTTAATAGTTGTGACTTACGCATGTGCAGTATAAAATGTCATTTATTTAAGCAGTTGGCTGACAATCTATTTCAGCACACAGTATCCAATGTCAAAGTACCCTGAGAGAACAGTAAAGACAATGTGGCCTGGTGGATATTGTATTCATTTTTGGTGCAGAATCAGATTGGAATGAAGATAAATTGTAGCCCAGAGCAGACTAGAAGAGATTTTAAGGGCAAGAAGCTAGAAAACATATTCTTATCTTGCTATAGGATACCTTTTCAAGTTTGTACAACCTGTCACTTATGCAGATAATATTGGCAATCTATTTTTGACCAATTTGAGCAATTGTTTATGTTTTGAAATGACAAAAAATCTATTTTGCATCTACTGCTTTTACCTGATAATTAGCTTTTGTTTATATTCATATTTCAATCAAAATATCCCTATATGAAATTTCATCATAATATCCCTATGTGAAACTTCATCAAATAGGGTAAGAAAGTTATCAATCAGGATTTACCAGGTTTGAGCACCACAAGCCCAAAGTTGTTAAAGTTAAAGTTTACTGAACTACCACACAATAATTGAAATAGCTGCAGGAAAACAGTGACTAACCGAATCTCCTTCAGCTTTACAGCTACATAAACATGACACACTTATAGCAGTCTGTGGAAGGGCTTTTATTAGCATGGTAATGCAAATAACAACCTGTAACATCCTTTTCCAATACAACCCATTGCAACCTGTTCATATTTTGGTCCGCTTATCAATCCCGTGTCATGTGTGGTCTGAATAAGGACCCATTCAAAAACTTCCTGCAGATTTCACACTTCAAAGGCAGGTTTTACGGTAAATGAGACCATTTCATTAGCATGACCTGGTGTATAAAACAATAGTCAAGACAAGGCAAGACAGGTTTATTTATGTAGCACTTTTAGTAACAAGACGATTCAAAGTGCAATAATACAAACAGTCATGGTGATGACTGATGTGAAGATCAGTCAGTTTAAATCTCTACACTGATGACCTGTATGTAACGACTAAAAAACAATTTATGAATATTGCTGGTGCTCTTAGGCAGGAAAGGTCTATAAATCCATAAGGAGTCAAACCTCCAACTACTCTACCCTGAGTCGAGTAATTTAGCTGGCATTTGATTTAGGACTCTAGGGGTTATGTGACAGAATTTACTTGTCAGTAGCCTTGCTGCAGCATTTTGGATTATTGTCTATAAATTATTTGTTAACAGGATGAAACAAAGATATGAATTATTGTTTCAGGCAAAAAAAATATATATTCAAACTGAGTTTGGTGGCTTTTCAAATGTGGAAAAATAAGAATGGATCACTGTACCAATATGCTCTTCAAGGTGTCTGGTTTGATCCAATGTGACATCTAGTTCCATTAGACATTACCATATAATTAGGAAGACTGATATAGCTAAAATATTTAGATAGAGTCTGCAATAAGAAACGTCTGTCTTGTAATCATTTAATGGAAGAAAACGACAGCCTTCTATAGAAGTCCTGGAGTTCATTGACACCCTTTTCAAAATTAAAACAAAAGTTCAACTCGGGGTCATCCTTATACAAATGATAAAATCCTTTTTTAAATTAACTAATAACGTTGCTGTGGGACAACACACAAAGTGCAAATAAAATGTTCTCCAAACTTAGCTATAGGGTATTACATTATTGGTTATGAAACACTGACAAAACAAATTGGAAACAAACTTAGCAAGAAAACTGGTCAAACAGTTTGCACATATTTTATTTTTGTAGATTTTAATCAATACATCTGTGACGTGTGCCCGTGTCATAAATACGTTAAGCAGAAATGTTGCTCATATAAACAACTTGATTTGTAGAGACATAAGGTAATATTTGTCAGTTTTATTTTATTAATCAAATAGAAGAACAACAATTATGCTTGATCAACTGTTTATGAAAAACAGGATAATAGCTTGTAATTAAAATGTCTTAATTCACAATCCTGGTGGGATACCTCTGCTGGGCTCTCCTTGGCAGCTGAATTATGGCTAACAAGGAACTTCCTTCTTTCTTTTATAGAGTTACCTGGTGTCTCATTTCTAAAGCTTGCGTACAAACAAAACGGGGACTAAATGGTGTGTACGTCAATTTCCTCGCAAAGTCAGTGATCTATAAAGTGAAACTTGATGTCAGAACATGCAATCCCTCTCGCAAGCTCTCACCCCTGCGTATGCCCATTTTGGAGACGGCAAATTAGCGACGGAGATGGTAAAGTGGTGAATTGTAGCCACACTGCTCCATGGTTCTTGTCAGACGTTCAGTTTTATTTCATATCAGACTTCAATCAGATTAACTTTAATCATAAGCTTTCAAAACTGCAGCGTTATTCATGCTTGCGCTGCTGAGCCATGACTACACAAGGACCTTCCAAATTAATAAAAAAAGGTCCATAAGCCAACATCAATCTTAAATCAAACTCTGCACATTTCCTCAGAGTTGTCTACTATCAGATCCCTCTCCCCGATGATCACCAGGGTGATGTGTGCCGCAATTAACACATAAACTGTGACAAAGGTGCGAGGCAATTACTTTAATTGCTGTAAACAGTTATATACCGTGGTGACACGTTGTGATGCATGGTGGATGCATCGGCATTGCTGGATGACCTTGCAAATGAGAGAATTGGGAGTGAACACGCTTTCAGGGTTCAAAGATTTCCCCGGTCAATGATGACAACTGGCCGATTTAGACTCCCTAGAGCATTGCATTCTGCTATAATCCACAGGGGACAGCGGCTACACCCTCAGGTGAACGGTCGAAACTTGTGCTCCAAACCGAGGAGTAGGCGCACTTTAATACGGCCAAAACCCATGTGCGCTCAACAGTGGAGCGTGCCATCATCCTCATAATTTGCCATTGGCAGTGACGTCCGTGAGGATGTCAAGCATTGTTTAAGACAGCAATAAGGTTCTTTTTTGTTTAACATTAAACATTTTTAATATTGCACACAATTACATTTTTTGTGTATATTTGAAAGGTTTATTACTATTTAATCAGCATTTAAAACCTCATCAGCAAAACAATTTCACTCATGAAATTAAATTTAACTCACTTATATATATATATATATATATATATATATATATATATATATAGTGTGCATCTTGTGCAGCTAAAACACTAAATAATTTATTGAGCTCGATGGACTGGCACGAAACATGAATAGAAAAAGAAAACCAATACATGTCAGTTCATTATTTCTGTCTCTGGCTGTTTCCCTTCCCTTTGTCTTCACCTTTTTATTCTATTCCATTATCTCTATCCCCACAACAGTCTTTCCCGCCACACATTTCTTAATGTCCATTACTTCTCCATTAAAATCCAGCATGACCCATGTAATTGCTTCCAATAAGTGGGTCCTGATGAAAAAATAAAAATCCATCACATCTCTGTCGCAGTGCAGCGAATCTGTGCGTGCTCTCTTTATGTGTCAAACCAAAACAGATAATGTTCTTCGTCAGACCTTTTATTGCACGCTTTTACCAACATCTGTGTGTGTGCCAGTTGACTGCAGGCTTGACCAATGCAGATAATATTCTCCCAGACCCTCGTTCCACCTTTTCAACCTGGCTGCCAATATAGAAATATGTGTGTCGGAGAGACTTAAATTGTATTCCCAGACATGGATAAAGATGAAGTCCACAGTATGTATGTGACTCAGTTTTTGACAGAAGAGAAGGCATTCAAGCATACTATGTGCAGGGAGCTTGTGTGTGTGTGAGTGTGTGTGTGTGTGTGTGTGTGTGTGTGTGTGTGTGTGTGTGTGTGTGTGTGTGTGTGTGTGTGTGTGTTTCAGACAGAGAATGAGGGAACAAGGGAATGATGAGCAGGACTGCGGCTGGCTGAGAGCCAAATTGTAAAGTGGAGGGAAAGTACATTTGTTAAGCAGGCGCACCTTACGTATTGGATCAGACTTCATGCGTTGTCACACAATCATGGGACATCCAGACCCTCCAGCATTCAATTGTCAAACGGCAGAAATGAATGTTTCTCGTAAAAACGGGAAACGAAGAAGTGAGAAGAATTCTGGGCAGTTCCACATGCGATTTAAAAACCGAGCATGCAGAGCAGCATTATTATATGGCAGAACTGGGAATGATACAAAAACACAGAAGATGCGTGATGAGAATGTGTTGTTTTTGCCAGTCAAATAAAACAAGGAGAAAAAAAACATACATAGTAAAATTGGATGTGGAACTAAGATTTTACCATGTCGATTTTGGGCTGCATGGCAGAGACGTTGTCCATTACTCTGCCGTAAATAAATTGGTATTTATCTGGAGTTTGATTTATTGCAGTCTGTTGTTCAGCTCTGGCAAATGAATGTGTCTTCCACCAAATGTTCAACAACAGAGTCGGGCTGTCAGCTCACCTGTAGGAAAAAACTCCAACTCTGCTGTCTTTCTCTAAAGTTCATCTCTTGCATAACTGGACTGATTATCTACAACTCCAGCGCAGAAAGTACGTCTGCTAGTAAGAGACAAGTGTGTTTTTGTTTTCAGTGTTTCCATAGGAGCATTTCTGAATGCAGCTGAACAACTAAGCATCTTGAAAGATCTGTCCTGATGACAAAGCAGTGGGCTTTCTGTGAAACCCAAATTGTGATGCTACAGTGACTGATTAAATATTTGATGCAGCAATTGAAGCAGTAGCACCTATCTGTTAGTACAATAGTGGGTTACCATAGAGACTAAACACAGGCCGATGAAGAGAGACTTCTGACTTTGGACTCTGGCTGTCAAGAGATCATAGGTGTAACTCTCCTTTCAAGTGCCGTTCAATCTCCACAATTTTATTTTACTTTACATTTTTGATAAAAATAAAATGAAAATAAATCAATAGTTATTTGTTTTTTACTTGTTAATTTGTTAGAGATCAAAGAAACTGATGAGTATCCAAGTAAAACAATAAAGTACATGTTGGTTTTTAACTTTCCTTTGATAGTAATAAAATATTATACGAAAGTAAAGTTAAAAGGATGAAGCCTGGGAACAAAGAAAGAAACAAACCTGTTAAGCACAGCCAACAGCTGAATCTGACAGACTTAATTATTCGCAAAACCAATTTTCTTTCCATCTCAAAGCAATTTTTTCATCCTCCTATGTTTCCTCCACAGCAAGACAAAGCTTAAGCACAAACAGCAGCAGCACAGACAAAAGCCGCCCACACCTCTCCTCATCTTAGAAAAAAGTTGACATGTTGGACTTACAGAGCTTTAACGTTAACGCCACAACTCTATATCGAATACCCACATATGTATGGTGTGATAAACTGTGTATATTCTTTGTTGGTTTCTTCTGACCTTAGAGGGAATAAAAATGAATAGAAGTGACAGGGAGACAGATATTGGAAAAGGTCAGGCAACAAATAAAAGCTGAAAATCTTAAAAAGGAAATAGTCTTGCTGTCAGGAATAAATTATTTGTCCAGACAAAATTGTAATCCAGCCCCAGCTTTTAGGTTTACCCTTTACATTTTTGACGTCTTTGGCTAAGCCACAAGCTATTTGTATTATAAACTACACAATGGAGGAAGAATCAAGGACAACATAGATAGAATAATCACCCACTGAATTTACTAATGTTTTTCTGGTTGTCGTGCATTTTGTGCAGAATAGAAGCCAAATAAGCTAAAGTTATCAGGCCAGTTGGATCAAGCCTCTTTTTCATGCAGTCTGCTTTATAAATAAAGTTGCCTTGCCTTGCCTTAATAACAGTAGCGAGTGCCACCTCTTTAGTTTCCACCCAAGGTCTTTCCAAACAGCCGACTTACTTTTTCTCATAGACAACAGAAATATGTAGGAGGGAGTGACAAGCAGTATGCAGAAATAAGTGAGAGTTGGTAGCGCCTCTGCTCACTCAAGGACTTTCTCCTTGGAATTTCAAAATAACTGTAAATGCTATGAATGGTATGAGGAAAAAATGTTGTGTTTGTGAAGCCCTAGTCTAAAAAGTGTAAAAACAAGCTTGTACTGAACTGCCCCAGCCTGAAACAGAGTTGTCTTTGATTTTATGGAGCATAGGGTAACACAGAACTTCTTCTGCCCACATGTTGCTGCACACTGCTGGTGGGCTGGCTGAAAGACGGCTACTGCATTTTCCCCTCCCCAGGAAAAAAGAATAATTCAGCCATTTTACAATACCTCTGGTTTCTAAAAACAATGATAGCCACAGCATGAATTCTAAAGGAGCTCCACCCACCACTCCTATTAATACCCTTGCCAACCTTGTATATTATCCTTTTGTTCCAATGGCATTGTAGGACATGATACCGTCAGCACATTTTTCCTCCCACACATTTAACACTGTAGCAAACACAGGTGGATCAGGGCATATGCATTGGATATTTTAAACATGTCAAAAAGTTCTGCCACTTGTGCAGCACTGCTGCCAACTCTACACAACTCTATGCCAAATGTCACAGTGCTCACCAAATATAACATATTAATCTCACACTCTGCTATGTGGACGTTTTACTCAACTTGGAACTTGGGGTGGTTGAAACTGAAAGTGAAAGTTAAGCCTGTCAAGTAGCATCCGGGTGACCGCAAGAATTAGCTTTAAAAGGAAAATCCACCCACCTGTTCTCCGTTCAGACATGGATGCCATTCATGTCAGGAGCGCCCATACTCAGAACCCTAACCACCACCATCCCATTACCTTGATGGGTCTAGCTAGCAGGTAACAAAGGCACATGTTTCTCAGAAATTCATGCTTCACACCCCATGTTGACAGATCCATTGTTTTTTTTTTGTCTGATTAATTCAATAATTTTTTTTTGTTTGATCAAATCAGGCACTGATATTACAGGTAAATGTGAAACCCCCTATTATGACGCAGTGGAATGTTGTGAATTAAACACCACTGAGTGTGTGTACTATTTCATAACTTTTTCAGGCTGGCCACCAAAACAATTAGCATGACAATTTGACCAGCAAATTTCAGCTCGTTAAACCTGCTCTTTCTTTTATTAAAGGTTATCGTCGGTCTCATTCAGTTGAATTCAAACATACTTAAGTAATCCCAAAGGGAAATTAAATTCTGTTGTCACTATTGTGCAGGTTGTGCAGTTGTCACAGATGGTGATGGTAATGAGCAGGAATGATCTTTTGTAACTGTCTGTCTTACAGCAGGTCTGAGGAAACCTCTGATTGAAGACACGTTGATGCTGTCTGATGAAAAGGATGGTCAGGGTTGCCCGTAATGTTTTTAAGCCCATGGACCTGATGCTGCTACCCAAGAGATGACGGCAGAATCTATTACACTCTCCACAACAGGCTAATAGAACATTTGCAGCATCTTGCTGCAAACTCTGAAGAGCCTAAGCTTTCTCATGAAGCACAGTCTGCTCTGTCCCTTCTTGAAGACGGCTTAACAATTGCATTTCCATTCTAGTCTGCTTTCCAAGTCAGCATTCAGGTATTTAAATTCCTCCAACATCTCCACTTCTCCCATGATGGAAACAGTTTAACCAACCAAATCCTGCTCAATTTTATTATATTTTGATTCCTATCTGCAGTGCTGGGGTTTGAACATACAGTAAGGATGGATTATAAGATTTCAGAACAATTTTAAATCACGCCTCTAGCGTAACCTCTCCCCCTTCCCTTTATACTCCTCCGCCTTCATACAGCAATTCCTTTGTCTGTTCCTGATACCTCTAAATCTTGGTGCTGTCATTCCTTGTTTTTAATTTCAAACACCCTCCTTTAATGCCATTAATCTCTCGCTGTCCTTGAATCTTGCTCCTTCCTTTTCATTTGGTCCGTGTGTTCCATTTTGTTTTCATCCTCCTGTAAGTCCCTAAAATTGTCCTGTCATATCCCCCGCTGTCCTTTGGTGTTTACTGCCGCATCTTATCTGTGTCACCTTCTCCGCTTTACAGGGCGAACAAACATATGAAGCTGGAAGCCACCTCAATTTCATCTAAGGAGGATGGGAATACAGTAAATAAAACACATAGCACCTAAAATTCTTATCTTTGGGAATGTTCTCATGGGCGGACTGGTCTCTTCGGCATCTTATCATCAATGCACAGCAAGTGCAATAATTTTTGTATCACCTATTTTTATTTTGCCAAAATCCCCAAGGCCATATTTTTTGCCTGATACATTGTTCTTTTATAACACAAAACAATCTTTTTTTCCTTATTTTTTTCTAATAATGTTGATGGACTCTGTTTTTTTCCCCCCCATCTCCAGCACATGTCTGTTTCCATCGCCCACTCTTCTGGAGGCCCACCGGCGACTCAATCAATATGTCACATGAATATGAAGGATATGTCTTGAGTGATGCACAAAACACAGACCATTTAACAATGAGTTGACATAACTGTGGCACCTTTTTGGATTAAAAACCGTGTGAACAGCACCAAGAGATTAATTAACTTCACAGATTAAGTCAACCGTTTTTGATAAATGACGCAATCACACCTTAAAATAGTTGGTTGCATATTACGGCTGGCAGTTTGGAGCATGTAGTTATTTGATTTATTTTACCTGGCTGTGTGCTGTACAATATCTTTTTCCAGTTCTGAAAAGCTGGATAGGATCTTTTCCTGGTTTTAACAGGGTTTAATATACTACCTAAAGCCCCCAGATGGAAACCAGGATAAACAGAACGCCTGTGCCCAAATTCACAAAGATTCTCAGAGTGCTCTAATCTTAACCTAAACATTCCTACCTGGGAGTCTTAGCTTAAGAGTGATTCAGATGCTACTGAGAACTTATGCATGAAAATGTTTTGAATCATCAGATCCTTATCTTGATTTGCTTTTTTTATGATTACTCGGCAGTAAATTTACTACCTTTGTCTAATTGATATTAATGTGCACTCACCTGACAGCATTTTACTGGGATTACCTGCTTGTATAAAGAGATCCTATTTGGCAAAATGACCAACATGAAATGGAGAAACAAAGATAAATAAATAAAATAAAATAAAAAGATGAACAGCAGCGCATCTGTCCTGGTGCTTTTACGCACCAGCCTGGAAAGCGAAGCGCTGCGTACAGCAATCAAAAGCGAGGAGGTGGCATAAGACAAACAAACCTCAAGATGACCATCTAGGCTACTGACATTATAATGCAATACAGAAAATACTTTCTCACCTATATATTCTTTGTAAATTTCTCCACTTTTTATTCATGATTATCCAACATTTGTCCTGTTTATCCTCAATAAAATGATGTTAGGTAGAGCCGCCTTTAACCTGTCAGGCCGCTGAAACTGATGAATTTCCCCCTAAGGGGACGATAAAGTTTATCTTATCTAAATATTATAATTGTATGATTGTTAAGGAAGTTTATGAGCTCATTTCCTCCACTGTTTAGGTGGTGGACCAGCCAGACAGCTCTCTCTCTACCCTTCTTAATACGCTAAAGGTCCTCCTCACTAGTCCAAACATTTTGTCACTTTTAGAAGCTCTAATAAGGCCTAAAATGCTTTGTGAATAACTTTTTATCTAGCCGAGGTAAAATTCTGAGAAAAATCTTAGACTTTAGAAAATTCTAAGATTTCCTAAAATGGCCTAAAATGGTTTTAGTCTGAGCATTCTTTGTGAATACGGGCACTGATAGATAAACCCCAAGAATCCTAAGACTAAAAGAAGCTCTTAGTGATGTCATATTTAGATAAGATAAACTTTATCATTCCCATTGGGGGAAATTAATTAGTTTCAAAGGCTCCTTTGGTTTAATGCATGGCTCTACCTAACGTAATTTTATGGAGGATAAAAGAATAATAGAAAAATTAACCATTGAGAAATGTACAACTAGCATACATAAAAGAGGTGAGCAAGTATTTTCTGTATTGCATCATAATTTTAGTAGCCTAAATGGTCATCTAAGTTTGCTTGTTTGATGCCATCTCCTCGCTTTGATTGCTTTCACTTTTCAGGCTGGTGCGTAAAAGCACCAAGATGTGCAGAGAAAAAGGTGCATTGATCTGAAACTGTACGCTTTAAACTCTGTATTTGTGCCATGACCTGTGGAGCAATTTAACTTTCAACACTCCTTCCCCTCCCAGAGATAACCGGACGGGTGCGGTGCTATTTGGTTTTCCCACTTTATTTCCTCCATTTCATGTCGGCCATTTTGCCAAATACGGCCGCTTTATACAAGCAGGCAATCCCAGTAAAATGCTGACGGGTGAGTATGCATTGATATCAAATAGATAAGGTAGAAAAATGACTGGCAAGTAAAAATAAACAAATCAAAATAATAAATGTAAATAGGGGGCATTAAAACATTTTGATTCTGTGTGACAAACAATATGTTTTGCTAGTTGTCATCATCATGACTCCTTAATCCAATCTCTTTTCATTACTAGAAGGACATTTGTGTTGGGTTTTTTTGTACTATAAATCAATTACACCTAACAACAGGGTTTTGTTTGTTTGTTTTATTTGGATCCCCATTAGCTTCAGCATTAGCTAAAAGCTATTCTTCCTGGGGTCCTCCAATCTTCCATGTGACAATACAATTTATTACATTCCATTACACACTATACGCACAGGATATTTACACAACTTTTAAGACATATTTTACAATTAACGCCATTGATCACCAAAAAAAGTGTTTACTCAGCTTTCAGTGCAGTATAAAGCCTGTATTCTCTAATATATCTAAATAAACGATAAAGTGGAAGGAGAATAGGTGAAAAAAGTGCATAGTATGTAAAAGGTTTGGTGTCTTACAGGATTAGGGGATTGCTTTTTAAAAGGAAAACCAGTCTTGAGGGAACTCTTAAAGGTAAGAAAGAAGGCGTCTGCTTTGATAACATTTTAAACCTCCAGGCCATGTGTTTGTTTGTGACGGCAGGCTGACAACAAAAGAAAAAGGCTAAGGGTCCCTCTCAGCTGCCTCTTTGATGCTTTAGATTATTTCACACAACAGCCTATCAAACACAATATGTTTAAGCCAATAATTGCTGACTGTTGATCACCTTAATTCTTCTATGTTTAAACATCTCTTTAAGAGATTAGTAAGAAAAACATCCACTGTGCCACAAATAAGCTTTAAAACTGAGGAGACACTCTAAGTGCCATGCACAGGGCTTTGCAAGAGAGTTAATACCTTCTGATTTGTTTCACATTATGTCATGTTACAATGCCAAAACTTCATTGTACTATAATTGGTTGTTTTGTGAAGGACCAACACAAAGTAGCTAACAACTGTGAAGTTGTCATCATTCAAGTGGCCAGTGTGGACAGGGAGAATTATAAGTTCCACCTTCCTTGACAAAAAACTGGACTGGTCCAACAATGTGGACGTGGTAAACAGGAAGGGCCAGAGCCGTCTCTATTTCAGGTCTTTCAGCATCTATGGAACAATGCTGCAGATGTTTTTTTTTTTTTTTTTTTGAGTTTGTGGATTCTAGTGCCATCCTATGTTGCTGTCACCTGCTGGAGCAGTAACCTGAGGATGAAGAAAACTAACAGACTCAATAAGATCATTAGGAACATCAGCCATGTTGTAGGTGGGGAACCAGACTCTTTGACAATGGCGTTGAAGAGGAGGACACTCTTCAAAATATGGACAATCTTAGAATATCCTTGCCACCCTCTACACGAGGAGCTGATCAGCCATAGGAGCATGTTCAGCAAACAGTTCATACATCATTGCTGCACAATGTAGAGGCACGGGAAATGATTTCTACCTCTGGCAGTCAAGTAGGATCATGCCACTGTATGACTCTGAAACACCATTTCACAATGTATAGTGTGCAGACTTTAATTAAAGACAAATTAGGTGTATTATATAATATTCACTGAAATTTCTATTGACATCTATGTCATATTTTATTCCATTTTATTATATTTTAGTAGATTTTCTCATTCTTTTACACATGTATTTTTTTTTTCTTGATTCTGGAGCGTCGTTACCAAGTGTAATTCCCCATCAGGGTTAATAAAGTAATAAAGTAATTGATTCTGAAAGTATTTAGTACCCTAAATAAAAATCCAGTAAAACAAATTAGTAAATAGCATCTACCATTGTCTAATTTGAGCTCATTATAAATCCAGCTTTCCTGTGAAGGAGTCAGAGGTGGTTTGGATCATATTTAACCTAAATCTAATTGAGAATAATTGGCATAGACTTCATGATTGATGCTCAGATTTAGTTCTTTCAATGCAGCCTACCTATGACTATTTTCAAAAAGCAGACAGGCAAAAAACGCATTTCTGGATGGGTAAAAAAAAAGTGAATTATTCTGAAGTAACCATGACCGGCTGCCTCCTGGCCCTGGGGTTTCTGGAGACATGATGGCTGTGTATGAAATGCATTGTTTGCTGAGTGCAAGGCCAAATGCTGCGTAGATGCTGTGCGGGATGATGATTGTCTAGGATAGACTGTCTTTGTTATGTCTCAAGCCAAGGCCACTGTGCAGTATTAGGGGGAGCCGAAAGCGAGACAGAGACAGGACAGAAGCAGACTGCAGCGTTACCATGGGGTGCGATTGCTTTCCATCTATGTGATCTCTGCTCTGTTTCTCAATAAAAGTGCTAGAACTTCATCACCATCGTCTCCTTAGTCAGCATCTCTGGGAATTCAGTTATTATTGTTTAGATTTCCAATTACAGAAACATACACCAAAAGACAGCTGTAATTTCCAAGAAAGTGGTTTTACAAACTATCAAATGTGTGTAATTTCCCTTCACAGTTATTCACTTCTTTTAGTTAGCCCATCACATACAATCCAGAGAACGATGTTGAGGGGGGGGGGGAAAGGTTGTTAATGTCTACAGCATAACAAAGCCTAAAAAATATACTAGAATGTCTGAAATTGGGCTGCTCTTCCGCGAAGAGTATAACCATGTGTGTGTATGAATGGGTTTTTGCATAAATGTGTGCTTTTCATTAACCTTGTCTCCTGAGCTTCCCCACGGCTCTGCTCATGTTTGAAAACGCCATCCGAGGCGGGAGATCACCGGAAAGGGAAATTAAAGCTCAAATTTATCAAAGCTAAAAATCATCTCAGCATGCATCCTCTTGTGGATGAATGTGTTCATATGGAGACAGAGGGTTTTCTTGCTTCGACATATGTTTGTGTGCATTAATGTGTGTGTACACTTTGTATGTGGCTTTCTGCCTCCTCTAGGGAGACCCACGCACCCTCTGTCTCTGACTGATTCAGTATTCATTACCACAGAGAGGCAGGAAGGAGACGGAAAAAGGGAGGTGGGAAGAGAAGAAGATGAAGAGGGGGAAAAGGACAAAATTGTGCAATGCAACAAGAAAATCAGAAGCAGCAAGATGATGTGAAGAAGGGTGTAAGGAAAGGAACACATCTAACCAAAACAAAATGGTGTTAATTTTGCCTTCCTGGTAACAGGTGTCTCCTTAAATGCACAGTTTTTACATGATCGTGTAAAAAATTACCTGAATTTTCTACATTTGCTATTAGACGATGAAAGGTGGGAAAAGGAAATAAAGTCAGTCGCTTTTGGTTAAGCCTTCAATTTGGGTATTCAAATTGAATGAATGGCTGAGAGCAACGCGAGCAAGAGAAGGGAAGACAAACTGATTATAAAAGTAGGCTTACAGGGATGACAGAAATGTACAGGCGATCTTGGCTACACAAATTTAATATGTATATTAGGGCGATTTGTAAAAGACCTAAGCACATCAATCTAAGCTTGACTTCCAGAAATCCTTAAGCAATCTCATTTAAGAGTGTATAAATGTTATTTTTAGGCCACAGCAGAAAATCTCAGTCACAAATTAAAGATTCAAGAATCATTAAAAAGAAATTCCAAGGCTCCAAAATATACTACTTACCTATTAAAATTTTGAAATTTGAGGCTGCTTGGGAAAAAATATCCAACTACTGGTTGGGTAAGGTAGTAGAAGAAACAATGGCCTCATGGAGAAAAAAAGTAGAGTTTCAATGTTTCGTTGAGATTTCCTGTTTAAAAGTTAATGGATCCTTAAATTAAGAAAACTGCATTGAAACTATATATTAACATAACCATATAAAAATCGGTCGTTTTTTGTTTCCTTGCCTGACGTTAAACTAGACTAAAATTACCTGGTTTAAACTAAGTTAGTTTTATACAAATTATTTCTATAGTCTGAGTTACACAATGAGGATTTTATCACCTTTTTCATTGTTTTGTTTCAAAGTTTATATACATTAAGATTACATTACATTTAAAATATTAAGAAAAAATTCCTGAAAGGTTGTATTACATCTTCCAGAAACCAGAAGATACAATGTTCATCTGTTCCAACATAGAAACGTTTTCACAGAATTGGAATGTCTTCTGTTTTCAATGGCTGCAACGGACATATTGAACACAAAAAAAAAAAAAAACATCACAACTAAGCCAAATCGGTAAGGATGTGGCTTAGTTAAAGAAGAAATAAACAGGCTTATGGACAGTTTAACATTTATTTCCAAGAAGCATTATTAAAGGAATAAAAAGAAATAAACATTTCATTGATTAATTAAACATTCAATTTCCCTTTTTATTAAGCCGCCATTTCTGCGTGAAACATTTTGCTTTTGTATTGGTCTGATGCAATATTCTAATCTTAAATGCTTTTAATTAGCTGGAGGTGGAGAAAAAATCATAATTAACAGAAATAAAGGCTTTAAAATATCATCAGTCAGAGGTAATTTACATAATGTGTTTTCCTCAGTGATTTGAGTTACTGAAATAAATTAACTTTGCAAGAATCTAATTTATTTAATATGATTGTACATCCGCTCTAATAGATTACATTATGGGGCAGACAAAAGGACACAAGGTTAATTTATGACAATGTTTAAGCTTTTAAGCCAATCCAGATAATACCAGATCAGAACTGGAACCAGAAATAACCAAGTTCAATCATACCATAGGCTCAACAAAGAAAATAAACATGCAAAATGTTTTTAAACAATATTAGTCTAAACTTTAGACCAGAGGTGTCCAAGGTAAGGCCTGGGGAGCATTTACAGTAAATAAGGAAACTTGAAGAATGATTCAGCCAACCAGCACAGGTGGTTTATGCAGATGGAGACTTATTTATTTTGAGTTAGGGCAAATTTATTACAGACAAGTGAAAATCTTTTTATAATTTTAAATGTTTGGTACAACACAACGTATTGATCTTAACATCAACAGTGTTTAAAAATCTCTTTATTCCAATAGATAGTTAGACCACATCTATCGATATATCCCATTGCAGACTTTGGTGAGCCAATATCTGCTCCAAATTGGCTAAATACAGCAAGCATTTTCAACAAAAGGCTGACCCAAATCCTGATTTTATTGCTAAGAATAATAATTTCTTTTTTTAAATCAAGCCTTAAAGAATTTGCAAACTATCTTTTAAAAAGGCAAATCTGCCAAACCCAAGGAAAATCTGGCTAATTTGTTACATTAAAATATTGCATGCTCATATTTTGTGGAGAAGGTAAAAATATAAAAAAATAATTTAATGTTTTGGCAATTGTTTTTATTCTTATATTCATCGGTACTTGAGTTCTTTAGACTTGACAGTTTTGGCTCACATGACCAAAAATTTGAACACCCCGGGTCTAGACGGTGCTTTTCTTTATAGAGGATAGCTATTGGATGTGTTCTCTCTGTAGGAGCTCTGCTCATTTACTTTTATGCCTCTTCTTTCTTTAGCACCAGATCAATAGAGTGTGTCCTCTTTTCATACCCTCTCCTTCATTATACTCTTCTTCTTGCAATCTCAACTAAGAGAAGATTGAGTGATACAGGAGCCAAAGGTGAACAGATGGGAAATGTTTTGTGTTGTTTTGCAACCCTGGACACTAGGTCATGATACAAACACTATACCCCTAAATGTATTGATCCTGAGTACACCCAATATAGTTTTGAGACACCGCAATCAATTGTGTGAACTCTGAAACTCTTCTCCCTATAAAGAGGGCTTTGACCGAGTAAGTCATTCATTGACTGTGTTTGGCAGCGACAACTGCAGAGAAAAACACAAACAGAAAACAAACATTTTTTTGGTTCCTTGAGATTCTCTAAGCTGTTATGTTGCAGTGCAATCCAAAATTGGAAACACGACCTGAAATCTGATTATACTGTCACGGTTTCTGGGTTTTGATATGGATTTGTGTGATTTTGTTGTTCTCATTTACATAATTTTGTATCTCTCCATGTTAGATTTGTTTAAGTTTATTTTGGTTTTATGGTTCTTTGCATTTGTTTTCGAATGTTGTTCTATTTTTGAATTATTTTCTCTCTGCAAGTTCTTAGTTTGTCTAGCTTGCTGCCCTCCTCTCACACACGGTCTTAGTCACTGATTACCTGTCAACTGTTTGGTTTATTTTCTGATACTTTTCTGAGTAGATTTACAGCCTGGTTTCCTTTTCAGATCATTGTCTTTGGAGAGAGGATGTATGCCCTTAAAGATATAGTTGGCAATCCTGTTCAGAAACACTTTTTGTTACACTGGGTGAAACGGTCCTTCCATCCTCACAGCAGTCAATATATTATGTGTTCAGAAAAAGTAGGTCAAACAACTACGATCTCTGAGAAAGCTGCAATGTAGCTAAAAACTCTGTGCAATCCTGCTATTTGGTGTGAATGGAAAGAACCAATCAAATGCCTTAATTTCTCCTCCTACCCATACCCCCCTCCCTCCCCTCCCCTGTCCATCGAGTTCCGGGGGTATCATTTTATCTATTGGTTGTCCCACATGCCAATCATTGTGATGGGCTCACATAACGCCAGTGTACAGGTTCTTTGTTAGTTTCCGCTTGCTGGAACCTATCTGGATTGTATCCTGCTAGGTTTGACCTCATCCGTTCATTGTAGCTCCGCTGCTCTCACCATATACTTTGAAAATGGCTGAGAGTCACAAGAAGCAAACCTTGTACAAGTTTATGAACAGAATAGAAAGGCCTCAGTAGAAACAAATAAGCCCAGAGTGGATTTGGGACATTTTTTCATGCGATCCCCCTGAGGAGCGGAAGAGCAGGTAAGACAGGCTTATGCGTGCCCAGTTATTCAAAAATGGATTTACTTTTCTTATTAGCATTTCCGGAAAAACTCTACCTTTGAATTAACAGATACATGTCAACTTGTTTTTTTCTACCTTCTTTAATCTTAGTTGATTAAAAATAAGTATATCTACATATAAATTTGGGCAGCATATGGCCAAGCACAACTGTTAAATTTTTGACTGGTGAACAAACCTTACTTTATGTGATGGCTAGACCCAAAATCATACTTTATTTAATTTCTGAGCATAACAGCACATTATTAATACTCACACCTAACTTGTCAGGACAAAGTGTAGCTTATTCCTTCCTTGGGATATCGCTTTTAAGTGTTTTCTCCATCTTAAAAATGTTACTTTAAAAGCTAGCATGTCATGAGTTAAAACAAAAGTATGTATGAAACTTTTTTTAAAGCCTCTGGTTATAGTGCTTTTTATCATATTGAGGCATTTATTACTTTGAAAGTACAGAAACATAGAGCTCCCCCTGTTCCAAAAAACAAACAAACAAAAACATACAAACAAAAAAGAGCTATATTATATATTTATATTATAAATTTGCGGCACAAACATGCACCACTGATGCATAATTGATGCAAATCAAATATTCTTGCAAAAACCCAATGATACCCTCACTAAATATCACCTTATGCAATGTATATGTTTTATAAAATGGGAGTAACTAGATTGTTGAAAATGGAAAGTAAAATTTATGACGGCGCTTACTGTTTGAATAATTTGTCTAATTATCTGAGCACTTGGGGGTAGTAACAGAGAACTAGACCTTTACTCCAAGTTGGCCAGTTGGTCCTTTAACAAGAAAAATAAAATAAAATGATTCGATAACGTTACAGGAAAGTAACATACCTGGCCTTGAAATAAAATAAATAAAGAGAGTGATATTATGTGTGGTTTTGTGCATTACAAGTAATGTGCCTGACATGAGGCAGCATACCATTCTAGTGTGCTCAAACTTTTCAGAGCAGTGGCACATTAAAAACCCATTAACATCGACTAAATCCTATTGGCTCAAGAGTTCAACCTTGATGGTTAATGGCTTAAACTTTAAAGACATCATATGATGTTGTTCCACAACATTTTCTCAGATTTAGAAAATTTAAGGTGTGACAGTGGCTTGTAAACTACTGGTAACCAGCCAAGTGTAAAACACCATTTAGTCATTCTCTCTGAAAAAAAAAACAACAACCTTCAAATGTCATTATTCTTTTATGTTTTCTCCACACCTTATGCTGTGGGTAGGTGAAAAAATGTATCCCAATTCACCAGTTTGTATGTCTGCTTTCCAAACAAACATTAATTTGAAACCTAACAATTCTGTTGTACATCCAGAAAAAATAAATAAAGAAATACACAAACATATATATATATATATATATATATATATATATATATATATATATATATATATATATATATATATATATATATATATATATATATTTATTTTTTTTTTTTTTTTTTTTTTTTTTTTTAAGCAAAGCATCATGTTTTTGCCGGTTGGACCACCGTTCCAGAATCAACTTATTGAGTAAAGTGTGGCCAACAACGACTGCAAGATGGATGGGGAAAGATGGAGTAATCAAACTAGTATGTACATTGTAAATATTTAAAGTGTTCTCCAATATTGTTGCTTTTTGCCAGTCAGCTGAAGCAGACTTACTCCAGATAGCAATCACTTAAAAATATCCCCTGAGGAAAAAGAGGTGACAAGATTCTTTTTAATGTTAAGAATGCCTCTAATAAAGTCAGAAAGGCGTTGAAAACTCATATAAGGCTTGGTCCGCTATAGAAATTACACTGCAAATCACTATTCAGATTTGTCTAGTAGAGTGTAGGTTGGACCAGTGCAGGAGAATTTCCACAACCTGAGTCAGCCCTTTCTGAATATATGAATAATTTTGTAGGATAACTATGTGTGCTTATGCGAGTGTGGTTTGTGGTGACCTAGTGTCTGGCTCCAAGGTATGAAAGTTTATTTTCATGAGTATTTTCAGTGTTTGAATGTGTAGGCGATGGATGTGCTCTTCTGATGGTATGCCCTCCTTTGACAAGGCCAAGTTTGGACTTGCCACAAGCTGAAACAATAAAGTGAGTCTTTTTTTTTTTTTAAATACAGTGAGTCTCCATCCAGAATACACACTAGAGATGGTATGTACAGTTTTGCTGCTGACTGAAAATAAAATAATTTTTTTTTTCCTAAATGTGTGAAAAAAGCCTTGGGTTGCCTACAGCCATCAGCTTTCCAGTGAATGGATGGGAAGTCTCAGGATAGAGGTTTTTACGTGTAGTGAATCTGGTTGTGGTGTTTCTGCACTGGTTTGTGACAGGACGGTGAAGATCTGGAAGTAAATGGGGAGGTTTTTGCCAACTAGTTGTAACGTAACGTAACGAACTCTGTTTTTCTTTTTAATCCTTTGAGAATGTATTACTTCTTTTTATCAACACTTTCAGGCTTTTTAAGTTTTGAATTACCAACCATTACCTTAAAGAGCTTTCCTTTTTGTTAGGATATCAACTTTGAACTTATGCAATTTACTACTACTAAAGGTTGTTTAGGCCTACATTATTTGCTTACTGTTGACTCTTCACTTCTGTTCCTATTTTGTCCATTTTAATGCCCTAACAGCTAACTTTTTTGCGTTTACCATGAGTTGCAGTTTAGCAAGCTTACATCAGCTAGAATAGATGGCTGTTTTTTTCTTCCATAAGTAGCTGAGGGAACAGAAGCACAGCTTTTTGCCACAAGTTTACCAGGTCAGTAGTCTTGAAACACCATTTGTCGCCATACCAATAGCTTTCAAACTGCTCTATGAGTATCACTGTTGTTAGATCTATGCACAGGGAAACAGACTGAGCCTGTACCAACCAGCATTCATTGCAGCTCTTCAAGGATGACAAAACTAACACATGATTTTGCTATTCGGCAGCTCCCGCTGCACTGAAAGCACCCCTTTCCAACTAGGGGATTACGTTTCAACTAGTTGGCAAATTTGACTCTTCTTCATTTCATTCCTTTGAAAAAGAAAGCCATCAAGTTTTAAAATCCTGTTGTGTAGACAACCAGCTGATTGTTAGCTCTGTCCAACTGAAGGCTGGGTCAGAGCAGTTTTCAGTGACGGCAGTAAAAAGCCCAGGAGGATTTTCCAAGGAGACACCTCCACCTCCTGTTTTTTTTGTTTTGTTTTTTTTCTTCGACTCGACTGACTGTGGTTCCGCATCATCTTTGCTTCCCCTTTCTTGGGTTGAAGTAAAACTAGTGCAAAACTCCGATCAGCCCACAGATGTCACCAAGTACATTCATTTATTTTGTTACTTTCTCTGTAGCTTGTACAGGATAAAGCAGGTTAATAAGTAGGACAGTCCAGGGCTGCCCCTTTTTATTTTTATGTATTCAAACCCTTTGCCTCAGACCACAAGCTGAGTATTCAAATGCAAGTTGTCTATTTAATGTTGATATTCTTACCATGTGTTGATTAACGGTCTGCTGGTCATAAATAATTTGGAAACCGTAGTTTAGATGACCTGAATTATTTTTGTCTGCTGGATTACAATCCAAGTTCTCAGGGATCTATGGGAACGCTGTTCAGGATAATACTCACCAGCCTTTTTAATCTCAGACCTGTTGGATGGACAGCTGGTTTGAGTTAACTTCTCAGATTAAGGAGTTAGAGGTGAGGTTCCTAGCTCCTGTAACAACAACCCCTAGTGTAATTTAATTATCTAGTTGTTGTGGGTGATTGGGTTAGGAATTAGAAATTATTCATTATGATTCTAAATGATATTTTAATACAGATTCATAATCAAATAATTGTTATTGCCCAATAGTGGTTGTGCTTTTGCTGCCTTTAGTGGTAGTCAAACCTAATTTCGTTTAAGTTAAGCTAATCAATGTAGCACTTCTAAGAACCAACAATAGAAATGATGTTCAAGGACTTTGACCTTCGCTTCATCAGCAACTTCAAAAAATGCTGTGGAGAACCATTCAAAAGCTTCATTGAGGAAATTAAGAGAACAAAAATTAAACAGCATGACATTCTTTTTTTTTTCTTTTTCCCCAGTGTCCTGTCTAGCAATGTGGCAATAAGAAATGATGTCTTATTGCCAAATAGAGCTCGACAGATTAACATTCTAATGACTACTTGTGGCGTGTTATGGTTTGGTGAGTAACGTTCAACCCAAATGTCCATGCTCCAGTTCTAAGATTAGAAAACCAGAAAGATTGAATAATTTATATACTTAGTGATCAGGCTAAATGTTATTAGTAATACAAGAAAATAATTTCTCTGCATTTTGTTTTTTCAAACGCTGTAGCAACATGTTTACTATTGAAATGGTACTGTGTGTATAAAGGATTGTGAAAAACATTGTCAAAAGTATAACTAAACCTATACAAATATTTTTATTCTGGCTATCGGGTTTTATCTACAAGGTAGCCATGTGGGGTTCAAGAGGAACTTCCAATTTACCAACCTGAAACACCTGATTCCAAGGGGCCTTTATGTTAGTCCTTCTACATCAAAGGTGGACATTTGAAATTCCGATTATAAAATGAATAAAATTATACATTTGTCTTATTTACATAACAAAATCCACCTCTTGTTGTACTACTATTTTTAACATGTTTGTCATTACGGTGGTACTTGTTGGTAAAAGTATGAAAACACTATTCAGCTTATTTATATAGTGTCAATTTTCAACACGTCATCTCAAAGTCAGTTCTATCAAACAGGCAATCAGACTTGTTAAAATGTTTTCTGTCTAAGGAAACCCAGCAGATTGCATTAATTCCCTGACTTGCAGCATTCACTCTTCCTGGTTGAGCATGTAGTGTCAGTAGACAGCTGCTTGCCTTGTGTCATTGCCTTTACAGCAATCCCTCATACCAAGCACACATGTAGCAGCAGCGGAGAGGAAAGCTGCCCTTCAACAGGAAGAAACCTCCAGCAGAACCAGAACCAGGCCCAGTGTGAACGGCCATCTGCCACGACCAACTGGGGCTTTGAGAAGACAGAGCAGGGATACAACAAGAACACAGAAGCCCTGATTCAAAACTGTAATCACAACCACTAATCAATACTACAAGGCCAAAAACATCTTCCAGACAAAAAATAAATACCTGAATATCGTAGCATTAGTGAAGGCTTTCTCTGTCCAAACAAACCATTACCAACCAACATCACCGCTGACTAATGTGCTAAGAAAATGTTTTGTTAATTAGGCCAAAAAAATACTCAAAATAAACTGTTTCACTCAACATTACAGTAAACCTGCTAACAGATTCAATCCATTCATTTGTTTTAAGCAACATCAAAAGTAGACTCTCTGTAAGTTTTAAGGCATAAATGGTTCTAAAACAATTTAAATCAAACTTAGAATGTACAAAACTAAACAAAAATACTCAAGAATGTCACCATTTATAAAACAAACAAAAAAAATATCTAAAAAATTCATAATATTGTAGATATTCGAGGATACTATAACTTAAAAAGTACCTTTATATGCCACACTTTAGTAACATTTTCAAAAATGTACTTGCTTTATACACAAATTAAAAAAACAAAAAGCAAATGGGTGGTATGGGGAACTTAAATGGTCACAGATCCGATGAATAACGACACAAAGGGAACATACTTGACTGTCTTGACAGACAAATGTGACACAAAGATCAGAGTACTGCTAAATAATAATCTCTACAAAATAAACTTGATAATGTCAGGACATAACCCATCAAATAATCCCACCCTACATTCAAACAACATGGCACAACCGAATTAAGCAACTCAGCTATTTAAGTAGATCCAATGCAGATCAGGGAATTGGTAGCAAAAAAGTTTGTGTTTGTGAGTGTATGTGAGTTAGTCATTTCCCCTGGAGGTGCACAGCTGTAAGAGGAGCGACTACGGTAGATATCCAGTGCTGACTGAGGAGGACTTGACCCTCCTAAAGATCCTGAAAGACACCAGTGGGGAGTTCCAACAAGGTGGCCACCCCCCCTATGCTCCCCATTCAGGGAGAAAGGCAGGAGCAGTCTGGTGCAAGCACCAAGTAATAAAGCACACAAACCTTTTATTTCTAGCTTCCATTTCAGAATCACTGAAAGTCTCAGAACAGGTCAGCAACAATACCCTGAATTGATAAAGAGAATTTCAAAAAAATAAATAAAAAATAAATAAACCCTTCCACTCTCCAAAGGCCAATCTCTCAATATCCTTGTATAATTCAAGATTAAACAAAACTTCAAAAGAGGATCCAACTGATACTAGTGACGAATGAGATTAACCATCAGCGAAACAGACAGCCCACCATTATCTGTCATCTATCAATCATTTCTCAAGCAGAATCTATTCCCCCCAGTTTGCTTCAGAAACAAAATCACTGGCAGCCTTTTTAGTTATTTCTATCCCTCTTCGCATGTGTGCTTTCAACAACAACTGCTTCCTCCTCTTCATCCTAAAAACAGCACAAACTACTTATTGCTTTTATCAGCCTTCTTATCTTCACTAGTTGTATAATTTCCCTCCTACATGGTATAAGAGGCCATTTTATGCTTTTTGTTTTTATCCCATTACTCCAGTGTGCAATGTACCATTTCTGCAAATCATTAGAACCTGCTGTGCCTTGCAAAAGTAGTCACCACCTTGGCTTTTTGCCTATTTTGTTACATTAAGGTTTGTGAATACATACATACATACATATATATATATATATATATATATATATATATATATATATATATATATATATATATATATATATTCAGTTGTCCAGTTTTTTGGGAAAGATAAAATATAGGAACCTGTGTCCAAGAGAGGTTGTAGCAAGAGGGGCTGAGCTGATCTGAGCCATTTAACATTTGCTCTTCACTTACTTATTTACAGTTGATAATAGGATGGCCAAATATTTAGTATGTCCGAAATGTTAGGCATATTACTATGCATTGAAATATTAGGAATCTGACTTTTGTTTCAATGGCATAGTTAGACACAATGCAATATGGGCTACTGCTGCAGAACTGACGTAGCTGCAACTCAGTTATTGGAAGGAGTAAATAACAATAATAACATTACTTAATCTTATGGTATGCTATACAGCATACACTCGTGACGTTTCACTAACTGAAAGGGTAACTTAAGAGTTTTCCTACTTTCTTAATAAATTGACTATTAGTTATCTTAACACTTGGTGGCACTCATACAATATTTAGATTTATTTTGAAGATGTTCTCTTGATCCTTTAATTTGAAAAAAGACAAACAATAAAACAGAACAAAAAATATCTAAACATTCATGTCACCATAAAAGTAATGTAATATATGAAGTCAACAACCTTGATTCCAATAAACCTACGCTATTCACAGTAGAACAGTAATTCATCAACGGCAACAGAAAAAAGTAACAAAACTTGATGTTTAGCCATCGCCTTTATTCCCTCACATTTAGACCCTTTCAACATGCATTTTTCTAAATTCCACCAGCTTTAGTGTTGCTTGGTCTCATTTAGCTCACTCCCCAATGATGTTCAGTTGTTTTCGCTCCCATTTCTCTTAACAGTCACAGTCAGCCAGTAATTGTTTTGATTTTATTGATTTAAATATATTGCTCTCTCATTGGAAATGATATTACTGGTGCTGCCACACCACACATAAAAGGAAAACTATGAAAGAGTTAAATTTTATTCATATTTTAGATTTTATTTTTTTATTTTTGATGATCAAATGTAGGTAGGGCCGTAGCCCTGCTGACCCTAACAGTTTTGAAGTCTTTTGCATGTTTCCTCTCTGTTTTGAATAAGAAATATCATGCAAACTCCACTTTTTTAGCCCTCAAATACCATCTGTTGAGTGTGCAAGAATGCAGAAAAGTTGAATGTAGTCTGTCCCAGAGCTGCATAGATATCTTTATATTCTGTTTGGGTCATATTTTTCAAGTCTTTTTTCTCTAATATGTTTTTTGAACAATTGCGTCACAGAATTTGCTGTGGAGCTGCTAAAATCGGTCATGGACTTCTGCATTATCAATTTAGTAAATCTGCAAAATTGGTTAGTTTGGAATTTTGTAGTCCAAGCTGAAGCATTCCGAAGCTACGAGTAGATAAGTGAAAATGTGTGTTTTTTGCGTGGATTAACCCACATGATTCATTACACCCAACATACTGTAAAAATGGCCAAACGGGGTGGAGTGGAATACTCAGCGACCTGTAGAGGGGCGGGGGTGGAGTGCCTCATTTAGATTTAAAGAGACAGCACCAAAACGGGTTCTGTCAGAGAAACCTCAGGACTAGCCTAGCCAGCCAGACTGACTTACGCTGTGTATTCAATACACAGCTTGTTGGTCTGGACAGGCTCAGACTCTCCGGTTTGAAACTTATTGGACCAGTCACTCTGCAGACAGCCCAATAACAGGGTTCTGTCCTTGTATCTGAGCCTTTTGAGCTCCACCCCGCAATGTTCTGTTGTGTGAATGTGTTCAGTCTTGTTGTCTATAAGTTAATGTTTCAATTAAGTTTTAAGTGGTAAAGGAGCAGCATAATGTTTTCACAAGCCTAGAGTTCCCTCTTGCAGCTATAGATGGCAATGTTTACTACTTGGTTCATGTTGGTCAGTATGATTTACCATTTAAAATTTATATACATGTCGCACCTGACTATAAGTCGCAGGATTGGCCAAACTATGACAAAAAATGTGACTTACAGTCGAAAAATACAGTAGTTTTGATAGCATGGTATGTTCTTTTCATAATTTTTGTTGTAGTGAATGACCTACGTGCAGAGAGTGACTGTGGCTAAAATTCGGTTTTTAATAGGTCAAGAAGTAAATGAAATGGAACTGCATGGAATGGACTGTCTATAGAACCCAGAGCAGAACAATGTAAAAAAAAAAAACCTGATAAGCAATGACAACCTGTGAGCTTGAATACAGGACCAGGGGTAGAGAAATGGCAAATGAACCAAATGGGCTAATCAGAGGAAATGTGGAGCAGCTAATTAACAAAGGAAGCTGACTTAAGAACTGCAAACCGAAGGTAAAGGATAAACAGAAATCTATGAGACATAAATTCAAACACATGAACTAATATAATAAAATAAAATGAACAAAAATAACCAAAAAGAAAATGCTGAAAACTTACACAAAAGAAATTCAACATCTAAATACATGGAGATAATAACAGGTAATTATTTTTTAGAAAATTGCAAAATAATATTATGAACACCATAAATGAGAATGGCATATGGGCAAAATGTTTTACTTAATTATGCAATTATGTAGCTAAACAACTTTTGCATCCAATGCTAATCTACATATCACAAGCATAAAATGTATTTGATACCAGTAAATATTCTTCACATAGCAAAACAGGCTCAGGAAAGCATTTGTGTAACACTTTCTAGGTTTTCCTTTTCTTTTTCACACTCACAAAATAAATAAATAAACTGAAACCACCAGACTACAAAAATCATTTTGATTCTTAGCTTTCTACTTTACTAGAATTTTTAGCCTGTGACTCTCAGCAGGATGTTGTATTTCAAGTTAGAGCTATTGGTGTTTTTAGTATTTGTGCTGGACACTTCCCTTGAGGGATATTTGGGGTATTATTTTTTTAAGGTCCCATTTCCTTTAAACTCCTTGAACTTTGCGGTTGGTAGTACAGATAGATAGACAGCAATAATATATATTTTACAGATAATTTATTCAGAAAGTCCTCAATTCTTTTCTCATTGCTGTTACAATATTCAGGTAGCAACAGCTTCCTTAAAACAAGGGGGGTTGATGACATTCTCAGAAAGGAAAACACTTGAAGTCATGAGTGCTTGAGTCCAATTCTTGAGTCCAAGTTAAGTCTCAGCTGCTCCATTAATAAGCAATCAAAGGGCCCCTAAGTACAATGAAGATTTGTGTATGCGAGCCCTTGGTTGAATTAAACAGCCCACAAGAAGTTCCTCAGAATTAGAACACACTTCACAAAAGCAAGGGCAGTTTTTATCAGCATAATAGTCATACACTGTTTTTTTATTAAAATGCATCCCCTGGGAGCAACAAGTGGGTGTAATGGATTTGGAAAAATCAACAAAAAAGGTATCATTGAGCCTAAAATAATACATCTCTCCTAAGTAATGTGTGGAATAATGTCTCACCCACAGAAAGAAACCTTCATGTTAAGGCAAGGCTACAGTGTATTTAGTACTAAAAATGGCTGTTTAGTAAAGCTGACTCCAGTTATACACTTCTGTTCAAGAATACTGTATTTTAATGAATGTTTGCCAGACAATGTTTGTTTCTTGTTCAGGTTTTCAGTATGCTCTGTGTGGATAGAAAAAAGACATCTTTGGAAATAAAAATGTATCTTTTTGTATAGCTGATCACTGTCCCTTAAATCCAGATCGGTCAAATGTAAAGGGTTAGTGTCAAACACGATGTGCTTTTTAGAGATAAAAGTGAATGTATGTTGAAAATTGAATGTTGAAAACATTTTGAATTTGGAGAGAACTATGTTTATCCATGCCAAAGAACATACGCATGAAACTGTAGCAGGCTAACACTCTTTGTTCCCCATATGGACTAACAGGTGTGGCACAAAAAGATGCATACCCTCAATTGTCTATCATCCTACTGTCCAACAAACATATGGGTTTTGTATGGTAAGGGGTGGGATACCGTATGTACTGCTGAGAATAGTCATTGATGTTTCGCTTCATGTATCCATCCATCCGTTTATTTTCTTACTCGCTTTACCCCTCATGGGGTCACGAAGGGAAGCTGGTGCCTATCTCCAGCTCGCTTCATCCATACATCTAGAATTTTATTGCTTTTATATGGTAGGTTACAGTCACAAACTTAAATGTATTTCATTGCCATTTTATCTGATAAGCCATGGCGATGTATGATTGATTGATTGAAAAAACATGATTAATGGGTACATTTTTTTCACAAATGGAGTTTAGACAAAAACTTAAGCTGGAAGACTCACCTCCAGCGCACCTGTTTCCACCGATCACCTGGTCATGGGTCCACACGTCAGTCAATCTGCGTTAGATCCTCATCTTATCATCCCACAAGATTCTCTTTATAAGGTGCTTCGTCAACAGATTATCTTGCTCTCCAGCTGAGCTTCAACCCTCCTCCACCCTGTCTCCCGTTTTGCTCCCTCAGGCTTGACCACCATCAGGGCCCAGGAACCAGGGGTTGACTTCTCTAACCCTAACCCTAAAATGAACATCCATGCTCATAGACATTCACAGCTTTCACGTCTTCGGCGATGTCTGAGCGCCAAAGAACTTTTTTAAATTTGTGTCAATAAATCTCTCTAATTGCCTCTTTTTGTCTGTGTGAGTCTCTCCAAATTGACATAAATATCTAAAATTGTGCTGTTTTTTATTTTTGTATTCCACCCTAAAGAGTTAATACTTTGTAGAACCACCTTTTGCAACAACTGCAGCTGGGAGACAGTTGGGGAGATGTCTCTACCAGCTTGGCACGTCAAAGGACTAAAATGTTTGCCCACCTTTCTCAAACAATAGTTCAATATCAGTCAGATTGGGTGATGATGAACTTTAAAAACTTCAGTTTTAAAGTTTTGACACTTTTATATTTGTGTTTAGGTAGGGACTTTGATTGGGTCCTTCTAATACATACATACAGTGTTCTTTCATCTAAATTGTTCACTTGCAGGTATTGCTGTATATATGGGTCATTGTCCAGCTGAAAGGGGAAGCTCTGCACCAGTCTAACTTGTGCAGCCTGAAAACAAGGTTTCTCCCCCCACTTCCTTCTATTTAGCGTCATCCATTTTTTTTTTTTTTTACCATCTCTGACCAGCTTCCCATCCTGGATTTAGTAGGAAAACTGCAGAGCAAATACCTGTGCATCGCTTCAGGATGTTTAAAATTGTTAGACATGACATCAAGTGAAGCCCCTTCACTTCACTTGATGAAAGCATGAACAGCTTTATATAGGGCCACATATTTGTGAGGCTTTGCATCACAGTACTGCCTAATTGGGATGTGACAGGTTATTATGCTGCTGGAGTGCAACAGCGAAACTGAAGTCAATCACTCTTGTTTCAAACACGCTTTGAGTTTTTTGCACTGCCACAGAGAACTAACCCTGTCCTTGAGATCGTTTACTTTATAAAAAACAAAAAATGCAGATGAAACTGAGGGTAATGATAACATAACCAGCGAAAAAGAAAAAAAAACAGAGTAAGTAATGACGGCAATATAATGAGTCTGGTTTCTTTTTGTTTGCAAAACAGCTTAATTTATTTGCAAATGTGCTCACATATGCATGTAAATAGTGTTTACAGTAATCGCCGGGACCGAGATCGCTTCATGACGTAAAACTACTTATGCATGGTAATAATCTCTGAACGGAGGAGCAGCTAACAGTTTCCTTTTCACGACCAGCAAATGAGACGCCTCGGCATGTCTCAGCCTCCACATTGCAGGCGCTGTGCGGTAATCTGAGAAATACACACAGCATGCACAATGAGGAAGCCGCGACATGCTATTTCACTGCTGCCATGATGGGCTAATTACTGACTCGATGGACTAACTGATTGCGCTGACCTGATGGACCTGGACACAGAGGGAACAGCCTCACGTAATTCCTCATAGTTAAGAACCATATCTGTAATATTGCATGGAAGTGCCCAACAGACAGAAATGCCTTTCTTAATTATTTAATTGAAACTCGCTGGAGCCACTGCAGTAGGGTATTTTAGCCGCTTTACGTTCTAGTATGAAACAGGCTTCTCCTTACTTGCATACACAGACAGAATAATGTGAAAATCTGGCGTCAGCCATGAGAAGCAAGGTCTTCCTGGCTTTGCAGGGTTCTGCTAATGAACAGAAGAGATGAAGCATTAACTTTGGTCCTTCCATCTGTACATTCTGGTACTTTCATCATACTACGTCACAACTATGCAGCCAGGATAAAAACCAGGAGCTTGAAAATATTAGTCTGTGGATTTATGTTTAATGTTGTTGTTTTTTACTCCATTTAAAGTTATGTGTCTGGCTCTTTCTGGCTCTTCTTATTAAGATCTTTATTTTCAATCACCATGGATCATATATCATTTCATCATTTGCATATAACCACTGGCCAGTTGCCAGTGGGAAATGTATCAGAGAAAACAAGCCATTTTTCTCAATTCCCAGTCAAGCCTTAAGTCTGACTGAAATAAAAAAAAATTCTCAAGTAGTCTCTGCATGCATTGCTTTATGTTTGTAATGTTGGTCCTTAGGTATAACACACTTTACAACTTTCTTTTAATGTGTTAGTATATAATCATACATGCAAAAATACTGTTAGAGTGAAAAAGTGTAGTCTTACTAGTCTTAACAGTTAGTAATTTTGAGTCCAGGTTGTGTTTTTTCCTTACCTTTCACTACCTTACCTTTCACTACATGGGTTTTAGACCGTGACATGCAGTCAAGGTAGGCACCGTCTGACCCGTCATAAGCTGGTTTCATAAAGTGATTTTTAACAATATACGTTTTTTGTTATTTTACTTCAGACACATATCAATAATGTTTTCACTTGAATGCAGCATGGAAACTCAAGAGTTAATTGTCAGACAGCAGAGGTGGTTCCAACTCTGTTGTGCCACGGCACTTTGTTGTATCCTCTGAATTTAATCCAGCATGTGCAAACTGATGATGTACGGTTAAAATATACACAAAAAGGGTCATTGCGTCTATGCCTTTAGATTGATTCAAACTCTTATCTTGCCTATGCTAAGGTCTAAGTAAAATATGAGATAGAAAACAAGAGGATATTCATGCTGCAGCTAAAAATAATTCTACTTGAAAGAAAGCACTAAAACAGAACTCTGGACATAATTTTCACAGTCAGAAAATATCCCAGTATCTCATAAAAGGCACTAAAATGTTATGTGGTTTAGATTTTAAGAGTTTTTGTGTGTTGACAGCGATTGTTACGTGGATATGCCACATAGTGCTTTGTGTACTGGTTTTCCCTGCTCATTTTAATTGATACCAAAGGGATAATTGTGTAGAGAGGGTCAATTAAGAGGAAGAGTCACTGCATATACCGAGCTCAGAAGGCTTTAATTCTAGTGGCTTGATGTCTCATCCATCAGTGTCTTACATGTAAAAAGCACCGGCTCCAACAATTTGACCTTTTAAGAGAATGGAAAAAATATCTTTGTAGGGAACGGGTGGTATACTGTGGGGGGAACACAGTCAGTAGCTAAGTTTACATACACAAAATTTCCTGATCGGTTTAAAATGTATTCGGGTTAAATAATTGGATTGTATAGTTTACATGGCCAATCAGTTAATTAATCCGATGATATTGTTTGTGTATATGTACCTGGCTAAAAAAAAAAAAAAAAAAATAGCAAACAAAGCAGTATATTATGAGTTTGTCTTCTGAACTCCCAAGCTAGACTTGCATGATGTTCCAATGTTGAAACGTTACAGAGTAAGCAACAATTTTGAGCTCTTTTATTTTTTTGAACAGAAAAGTTTTATGGGGAGCCCCAACAGTTTTACTTCCTGAAGTATTTCCACCACTCACCAATGCAAAATATGTCACATTTACATCATGCGCACTTGGGTCAGTTTGCCACATTCGGAATAACTTGGCAAATTGACAAATTTATATGCATGTGGATTGGATTATCAATCGGCATTAACCACCCCTCCCATTCAGATTACATTTTCATTCCGACTGAGCTCAATCCGATGATCACGTTCTGATTGGTGTGTTTACGTGACGCTTTTTTATTCCGATCGCCCGTTTATTACGATTACTTTTGCCCATGTAAACCTGGCTAGAATGACAGAAGACCAGTCTAACTTTAGTAGTTTGACACATTTCAATAGTCTTTCTCAAGTAGTAAAAAAGATTAATCTGTGAAAAGTATACTACATGTAGTATCAATATTGCAAAAAACGTCAAAGCCAGAAAATTGACATCTGATAAGCTGTGCACTTTGATGCAATAAAAACACAATTGGAAAAATATAACAGATCCCAGAAAATGCAAACATTATCAAAAGTTTTATCAAAGACATCTAGAAAGTACAATCTCATTGACAGTCTGGTTCCAAAAAGATCCAAACAAGCTGTCGATTAAAAGTAGCCATCAGAAAGTATGGATCCACAGTGAATGCATTAGGTTATTTTCTCTCTGAGTCCCTTTGATGTTTTTCTTTTTATTCTCACTGAACTTTAAACGACTCCATGAATCCAGATGAAAGAGCTTTCATTGAAACTGTTGAATTGTTTCATCTTTCCTGATGCAAAATAAATCAACATAAGGAACAGTGTTCCACTATGTACATTATAAAAAATATGTATCTGCAGCCTCAGGTAATTTCATTAGAAAATCCATGGATATTACATACAGTCAGGCTGTGCCCTTTTGTATGTCCAAAAAAAATAATTAAAATCAAAAATTGTCTCGATCACATTGAGGCATTAAAAAGTCCACTAATGAGTCCCTAAAGCTATTACACAACTGCTGAAACAATTATTTTCTTTACCATCAACCTTGATGATGTTGTGATTCAAGACAATCTGTCAAGCGACGGATTATGGATGCCCACGTATATGTTTGTATGAATTACATTCACTGGCAGTTTAAACTCAGGTCAAGCTCAGTAGCCTACCTCCTTCTTTTTTCATTTTTCCCCCCTTTTTTCTAACGTCAGTTGGCATTATCTTACTGGCGAATGACTTTGACCTTTTACTCCAGGGCGAAATGTGGGTCAGAAAGAAGATTACAACCTCACATGTGCCCTCTTAAACAAACTGAGGCACACACATAAACAAATAAACAAACAAAAAAAGATCTATACAGATTTTACCCGCATGCTTTATCTTCTCAGAGAAAAAAACTAAAAATTCTTGTTTTCAATGGAAAGAGTAGCAATTCTCTCATTATTTATCAATGAACCACCCTTATGCCTCTGTCACACTATTGCATTTGACCCTTTCATTTTATTGGCACTGAAGACATTATGGCATAAAACAATAATACATGTTGTTTTCCAAAAAAATTAACATGGTAGCTTATCATACATTGTTAAAGCCAGACTGCAATGGCCAATGACTGTATAACCACTTGGGGCTCTCGTTAAGCACTAAAATTTGTTTTCCACATAGTCACTTAATCTTTTAATACGAAAAACAAAACTAGACACAAATGTCACAAAGAAGTCATGACCAAGCTGAACACTGAGAACTCCACCCAGCTGCTTTCAGTACATTCTGAACAGAAATGTATCAAAACTGATGTATATACTTGAAAGGTGATAAAAACAAAACTAAAAAAAAATCTGTTAAGCGTACCACTTCACAGCACTAGGGAACAGCAGTCAGTGTGCAGAATATGAGGAATGTAAAATGTCTGCAACAACACTTGATGTTCCACAAAATCTCATTAATTTCTCCAAATGTAAACCCCTATAACACACACTTTTTTTTAAAAAAAATGCCAGCATATATGGCAAAATCTGAACATAGTGTGATAGCAGCTTTAGTTACTCTAAGCAGTTTCAATGATAAGTAGCTAAACTTTCCCCGAGAGCATAATTTATATGACTGAGTATTTAAACACATTAGGGATGCAATGTTAAGCTTACATGTTAAATGTTTCATGGGATCCTCTTTATGTTTATACTCGTAAATATACTCTTTAAACTCTTCATTTATACTCTCCTTTATGCTCTGCTCACTGCCTTCCAGTTGTTCTATGCAAGATTATTGGTTTCACTTAATTAAATCCTTTTCACTATACCATACAGCTCTTGTCTGTTTTTTGGTCCAGCTCCTACCTCTCAGACCACAACACTATGTATCTGCCAAATTGTGCCAGAATATTCAGGGAGAGCAGACAAACAACATTATTTCTCTTTTATTATAGGATTTGGTAATTAGACTTGTGTCATTTTAGCAACTATGCTTCTAAGGGTAATATCACTAATAGTAACCTAATAACAAATTTAAACACGTCATTAAAAAACTGTAATAATGATAGCTGAACTATCATTATAAAGATATGTATTTTGACATTATTACATGTGAAACAAAAAAAAAAAAGTAAAACTAGTTTAAATGTGGTCATACCACGTCTTATCATGTTATGATGACTGTTCAAATGTGTACTACTCTAATTTTTTTTTCCCTCTGGAGAGGCATCAGCATCCCATAACCATGAGAAGAAATAACAAGGTATAAGCAATGGATGGGAGAATGTTCACATGTTTATAATGATAAAAGCAGACAGACATCAAACTTACAACCAAATATTACATTTACTGTTATAATCTTGGAAGCATCAAATAAGATCACACTAATATTTCAGATATGTCAAAAGAGATCGACTTCATAATCTCATTGTCGATTCAGACACACATGCGGTGTCAGTTATTGTATTAACGCATGTAATATTTCAAGTTTAAGTTAATGCTTAATTTATGTGGTCATTGATTTGCTTTAAAAAAAAAAAAAAACAGATGCTGCAGCCGCTACACAGTGGCCCTGCAAGGCTGAACAAACTACAATTAATGCATTCATCTAACCAGAAAAAAGCAAATGATTCACAAATGGAGCTCAGATACTTTTATCTTTCATCAATAATATCTTCATGGTAATTTGACACATAAACAAGGACAAGCCCTGGGCAATCCATTAACAGAGTAACTGGTTAATTCAATCATAGTGCAGAAGATAAGGAAAAAATAGATCTGTTGTGGAAAATCGCTGGGCATCTTTTATAGAGCTAATTTGAATCTACCAGTGATCGTCTGAGAATAAATATCCTAAAAATTGGGCTTTTTAGTCAAAATGTCCTGTCTAAGTTTAACCTGAACAAAGAAATTGAAAGTCAGTTTGTCAGCACTATCAACTTCCTAACCACACACACAGAAAATTGTCTCTTCTATATGTGTTCAATGAAATTCTCGTAGGGGAAAAGGGTTGGTGCTGAAAAGAGCATTTGCAGTGTCTGGAAACTTTTCCAATTACACTGACAGACAAGGTGCCACTATAAGTAAGAACTACTTTAGGATTTTTGGAGGCTCACATCAAATTAAGGTCATTTTAAAATACTAACGCTCAATAAAGTAATTAAAGTAATTCAGCACAATCCTTCTCTATGTTTTGTAGGAAACATTCTTGGAAAAAAGTTTAGCAGACTTTAAATAATCCCAGTTAGAACGTCTCCAGTAAAGAGGAGACATTTTGTTAGAATCACGGTGTAAATAACATAAATATTCCCCCTCTTTGCAAAGTTTTTGCTTAAAGAGGAATCATCTTAAATTTCCTTTGATGTAAAAAAATTAAAATATCCCACTGGTGTATTTTTATTGCTTGTCCAGATGCAACCAGACATGCCAACACTATGATGCCACAATCCCATGTTTGGAGGAGGAGTAAGGGAGGCGTTGTCCAAAAAAGTTTTAGTTTTCACCAGACAGGCGACTTGAAAGTAAACAAAAACTTCAAGCATTGCAAAACACATAGAGGGAAACTATCTGGTTCCTGGATGCAATGATTTGTCCCGGCATACAAAACTGTTGTTGTTCGGTTCGCCATGGCAAAGATTTCTCTGTGTTCCTTTGCGGCTTGACAGACTATTGAATGTCTGGGTCTAGAAGTGATTTCATTGTAACAACCAGTAAATGGAAGGGTTATAATAGTCTATCATTAAGTACCATTTGTACCTAATATCTCAGCATGGGTTTGTAACATCGAAATTTCTATAGATTTTTTGTTTTAAATTGTTTTAAATTCTACTGAGCCCCAACGACTTTGACATATCTCTGGTCTTTGAAATTAATACAGCACTTACTCAGATTCAATTCTCATTCAATTAAGTAAAAGTATATGATTTCATCATATCTTTGTTCCCAACATAATTTAATACTGAATATTTTTCTTACATAAACAACCATATATCATACAATATTACATTGTGTTTAACTTTCTGAGCTTTGTTTTATGTTGTAGCTCAATATGTGTGAAGATATAAGAAGTAAAACAAAGAAAAGGGGAGTCATTAATTTACAGGCATCCTGGCAGAGGAAGACTTCTATCAGGTAATAAATAAGTATGTGTGGTTGCCTTTGCAAACAAACATACTTATTACCCGTTAACAACCAGGGCCACATAACCGCTAAAATATCCCTCATTCACTGAGGTTAAAATGAACTGAGACAAAAAAAGAGCAGTTTCACTTTTTGTTGTTACATTTGATAAAAAACAAAGTTTAACTGATTTGAAAAGTATTTGAGCGTAAAAGCAAAGACAATACCTCGTTGTTATGTTACCAATTTACAATATCGTCTCAACTGTAGTATATTCACGTGAATAGCTGAAAAAAACAAACCAATAAAAAGTATATCAGAGCAATATATCATTTTACTTTGAAGCCTTAGTTTGATCTGAGAAAAATTGAAATTGATGCTAAAACCTATTTTGTATTTAGATGGTTTACCTTGAAAAACAGTTGGGATGCAGAGCTAAGCTCACATCCTTAGTGATGTCATCTGGTGTGATTGGCTGATTTCCATTTTTATAACATTACCCTCATCCACAACTTGTAACTTAATACAATACAACTTAATTTATAAATAACTTTGAAAAACAACACCACTCACCGAAGTGCTGCACACTGATGGAGAGAATAATAGTACACAAAAATATCCTTACCAACTCTAGCAAGCAGAATCAAAGCTGATAAGACCTTTGTGCCCTAGTAACAACCTATGGGGCTCTCCTTTTCAACTAGAACTTTTTATATTTTATTTCTTTCCTCCAACAAGTCTGAGTGTGATCAGTGACTGGTCTGCACAGTCCAAGCACCTGGTCTTCACATGCTAACGTTGTTGTTTTTTTTGTCTTCATTTTTTAATTTGATCATCAACTCATACTTTGATCTTTCTAATTCATTGAACCTCCCAACATACTCATCCCAAGGAGCACTGAGCTCAAACATTTTGCTTTGATGAAGTAGACTAGAAAATGGCACTGGGGTGCTAATGTATAGTGTTTTTTTGTTCCCCTTTAAAGTTACACATTTTCCAAGCATTTTACTGAACCACCACACTGGTACTTGGTATAAAACAAATTGCTACTCCTAAACCACTCAAATTACAGTTCTCTAGTGAATTTTATCATGATTTGAATGGCACTAGCCTTTGACAACAGCCTTCTTCAGAATGGCTTTCAAAGACCCAACTTGTTAAATGATACTTACGGTACTTTCTGTTGAAACATATATGTTAGCAAGTTTTCTCATCCCAAATCTATCTGGAATCAGAATGAGGAATGTTGTTATGTAATGTAAGCTTTGAACAATGCATCATCTCACAACTTAGTGCTTAGTGCAGCGGTAGGATGTTTTACTCCTGACAAGTGGCACAGTTCCCAACAGGGAAATCTGGGTCAGTTGGTGAATGGCTTGCATTTCTTATAGGTCTTTTCCATGGTCTCCATTGGGCCGTACTGTACTCCACACTGTGTGATTAGAGAGTTTTTTGACTGGCTTTTTTCCCCTACCCAGCTGGATTTTTTTTTTTTTGCACCTTCTTCAGAGATAGTTCGAGGGTTTTTGAGTACACCTCTTACGCGAGTCGACTGCTAGTTAGTGATTGTACATGGGTGTGTCCAGCCAATCAACCGTGATTTGTCGACTCAGTACTACGGAGAAGGAAACACTGGATTCACTACACTGAAAGCTGTGAAGTTTTGTTTATAAAGACTATGGGGATCAAATAGTTGTTCTTCACGGCTGCTGATCTAATCAGTGTTGTGTGTGTGCGGCAGAGGGCTTCTGCGGGAGAGAGGAGGCTTAAGAGGCAGCGTGGAAGAAGCCCCGGCGCCGTGCCAGCAGTCTGAGAGCTGCCGTGGGACGGCTTCTCTCTTGGCAGCCGCTGCGTCTGGAGCCCGCTTTGCTCCTTGCTTTAGCGGCTGTTGCTCCCGGCTCCTGGAGCTTAGCTCCTCCACCGTTGTGGATCTAACCAAAAGAACACTTGACCAAATCAGCACAACTCAAATACCCAATATCCATCATAAAAAACGAAAAGCACTAAATTTTAACAGAATTTTAGCAGTTTGGTACAGATCGGCCTCTCCACTTTTCACTTCTCCCCTTTTCTCCCTCTCTGTCATGCACGCACGCTCACACACACACACACAAACACACACACACACGTCAGAACCTGACGTTTTTATTCAACCGTTTCTCACTTTATTTCTTCAGAGTTAATGTCACACTGCCTAATATCAGCAAGACAGAGGTGTGACTTAAAGCCACCGCGTTACCGGGTCTGTTGAAAACTAAAATTGGTACAGTGGAGCAGAGTTCGGGGTACCATGGAAAAGTCCCACTATCCTTTTTTTCTTAACATACTGAGTAAACACTTGAACTTAATCTGCTGACTTTTTAAATTGAATTTATTTGACCAGTTATTAATACTTTACATCTGTACTTGTTTGTGTCTAGCCTTCGTCTGAAAAAGTTGCATCTGCAAATGGACTTTTGAAGCAAAAAACACATTCTGGAGCGAAAAAAATATATACATAAAAAATAAAGGATATTGCAAAGCATTAAGTTAAACAGCATTCCTTAAAATCAAGGTTGGGTTGAAATGCAGACCAAATGAGTAGAATTGGAGTAAAAAAGCTGAATTGTTGCTAATGCACAACACATTGATGTATGGCCAAACTCATCTCATTACTGCTTTGGGTTCAATCCAAAAGTGGCTCTTGTCAGAGATGCATCTCTTAGCATTGCTTCAACATCTCAATGACTCTTTCTCCTTGACGCCAAGGTGACATCCTGCAAATGCATCAGAGGGTTGGCTCCAGACGTAGCATGTTTGGGTGACAGAGACTGGTTAACCATTAAAACAGCTTTTTTTAGAAAGGTAACCTGAATGCAGTTGATAGCATGATGAATCCCTTTCCTTTACAGGTTACACGGTGCATGTAAATGTTCTTGTGCTGCTAATAGACTAAAACAGCAAACCTGGTTTATTTGCCTCAAAATCTAAACTCCCAAAGTACCACCTGGGAAAGAAAATGACATTTGAGAGACAAAACGAATAACTTTCCTGTGTATCTTTAGTATTTGAGATAAGAAAGCAATAACATGAATCCCATTAAAAATATAGAGGAGATCTAGCATGCCCAAGGTTTCCATAACAACCAACTGCCAGTGCAACAAAAAGTATCTGCCTGACTGCAAAACACTTTGGAAAACTCCCACGGAGCAGCACGTAAGCTGTATATTTACGTGTTTTATGAAGAGAAGCACTGCCAGGTGTTTTGCTGTTAGGTTGCTTTGGAATTTCAATGTTTTTCAGCAACTAAACATTAGGGGGGGGATTTACAATGTGACTGATGGATTAGCTTTTTTGCTTAAATTAAAGAACACATCAAACCTTTCCTGAAATTAATGAAACTGGGAGACTCCAACCTGGGATTTACTAAATCTAATTCCAGAGAGAGGTCTATGTACACTGACAGGCCTGAATGTGTTATTCATTTTGTACTTTAAATGATTTGTTCGCTTCCAGTGTGGGATGGTTAAACAAACAGATAACTTAAAAAAAATTAAAAGAAAAAAAAAAGTTGCAGTATTTTATCTTATCAAGATGGCATTTGGAACATTATTTATATTCTTCTCAGTAATCAGTTGGAACATGTTTATTGCCATTAAAGTGATCAAAATCTTCTTCAAATTTTTCGCATGTCTCCACTGGCATTTTGAAAATTCATCATGGGTGATAAATATAAAGTATTCACCCTAGTTTTTAGCTGCCTCCACACATCCTCTTCCATGTTGAAGTCGGGGCTCCAGCTGAGCTAATCCAAAACGCACAACCTTAATTTTATCCTGTGTTTTTTGTTTATTCATTTTATCTTTTTTTAGTTCCTCAACACAAACTTGAAAGATTTTTGTCAAAAAGGGATGTATAAAGAACTGAAATGTGAAAAAGTCTCATATTTGCAGTGCAATAAGATAGGCATTAAATCTTCAATTTTTTTGCCTGCAGAAAATTGAAAGTACATTCTCAGCAACGAAAAGGGCCAATGGGTCAATCTTTCTTCAAAACAATGATCCATTGAACCTTCATGTTTTTAGCCAAGTTTAATGAAAGGTTTCCTAGTCTGCTTTTGAGTAAAGGTGGCTTGATGTTTGCAGTCCTACTTAATTTGAAATTAAAATGAAAAGCCAGATATTTTGTTTTTTACCTAAATCTTTGCTTATTAATTACATTTGATTATGTCTGCATCTTGTTTACAAGGATCTGCTTCAGCAAAAAATCTCTCCCTGAAAGAGAATTAAGAACTATCCTCATAGTTCTCAATTCAAGTGATTGTGGCTTGATGGGTTGAGTGGTCGTCTTGCAATCGGAAGGTTGAGGGTTTGATTCCACCTGCCCCTTGACACATGTTGATGTGCCCCTGGGCAAGGCACTTAACCCCAAGTTGCCTACCGAGCTGTGTATCGGTGTATGAATGGTCAGTATAACAGGAAAAGTGCTACATAACTTTAGTCCATTCCATTCAACTATCCATCTGTATCAATGGTGTGTGCCAGTGAACACCCAAATATATACCATTTTTGATGAGCACTTCGGGCTCACATTGATGCCACTGCCTAGCCTCATGGCACACTGGATAGACTCAAACTCATTAAAAAATCATGCAGCACAATTTGTCAGTAGCCTTTTACACAAAATCAAATAAGCACCCAGTTAACGCATATCTAATCTATGTCTAAATGGCTTAGAAATGTCTTGGCTAAATCTGGTAGATATTTGTTTTAAAAGTGATTTTTTTTTAAATATTTAAAACATCTATTAATGTAGCACGTCTTAAACTTGGAACACTCTGATTACTAGCCCTGCGCTTTTATATCTGGCAGGATACCTAATAAATTGCAAATAATACCTTTCAACATACTTTTTGACACTTGCTATTCAAGGTATTATGTCATGATAACCATAATTATTTTTATGCAAAATCAAACTCGGCTCCTCTGTGGCCTCTGTGACATTCTGTCAGCGCTGCCTCTGTTACGATTAACTATTATAAAGTGGTGTCATGTATATTACCGTTCTTTCTGCGAAACTCACAATTTTCTTATGTCAAAAACTTGAACATGGTCTCTGATGATGATATTGGGGACAGGAATGGAGCTAGAGGGGTGGTCAGGATAGAATCGGCCAACTTGAGAACCTGATCGGAAACCTCAGGTGCCACCCAAGGAGACTCACAGACCACTATACCTAGTGATTTGAATAAAAAACAGAGACGGACATGATTTATGGTCCTCTTGGCCTTACTTCACAAAGTAGCGAGCGTAACACTGCGAGTGGCACTTACTCGCAGTGGAGGTCCCGTCTGAAAGCATGTCAAACGTCTACAAAACGGCTAATAGGTTACACTCACGCATTAAGCACATGTTTATCCAAAATACAGAGAACTGTAATGGAATAAATAGAAAAGGATCTTTGAGAGTAACAAATTACTGTTAATTTCTTACTCTCTAATTACAAGTAGAAAAAATTAAGTTGAGGAAAATCCTAGCTACTAAAAAACTGCAGAGGTGCTACTTTTGATTGCAACTCATATTGGACAGATAGCTCAATGGAAAACTACTAACTGACAATACGACTAAGTTTTTGGCCATTTTGGATCAAATCAGAGCCCCTGTAGTTGAGAGAAGAGCCATAGGGCAATGCAGAGTAGAGAGAGAGAGAGATGCTAAGAAAGTATGTTCTTTAGGTATCAGGTTGGAGGAATATATATAGTTTCATTTATCATTATACAGACTACTTGATATTTCCAACACATTAATGTTCTTTTCACACTAAATTGAAAGGAAAGGATGAAATCTGTTGTTAGTACTAAATGAAATGTGTTTGACTTTCAGTTCATGTTTTCTTACAATTCCCCATTGTTTAGAGACCTTTTTGGAGCCTTACAAATTGTCTATCCTCAAGCTAAGCTTTGGGAGCATTTTTAGACCAAGTGGACCAAATTTGGCGAGCGGATTTTAGATGTCATATAGATGACTCATCAGCACAAAGCATCCACTGGATAATCATTACATTGGTCATTTTTTGACAAGGGCTACTTACAACTGATGTAATTGAAATAAAACTGTCATTGCAAGAACGATACATTTTTCACATCATTTCCTTACTGTCAACAGAGTACTCCTGGTTTTGAAGTTTAGGGATGAAGTATTCTGTCAGCCTTACACCCATTAAGCAATATCTGCTGTGTTATGAATAAATAGCCATGCCAATCTTGATTTATGTGAATTCATTTTGGCATTTTAAACGATATTTGCAGAAACTATAATCAGATTAACACTAAAGTCCTTGAGCTGAAGTCACTGCATTAATTCTGATTACCATGTTAAATAATCTAAGTGCTTAAACTCACCTCATCTATTTTCATTAAATGTAATGGTCATTCACATGACCACTGACTTCACTGACTCCCATCAAGTTTAGGTAAGTGCTTAAACTGACGTTCATTTATAGACATTTAAAAAACCTTCTGCTTGATTTAATTCAAAGAATAAAATGTGGAATATGCTGTAAGATTTAAAAAACATTTTTAGATGAGAGTCAGAAGTTTAGATATACTAAGATGAACAAACATTTAACCATTTTTAGAAAGCACAGATGATGATGTAATTGGTTTGAAACTTTTGATAGGTTAGGTTAAAACATCAGAATTAATGGTAGGCACACTTGTGGATTTTAAGGCAACACCGTAAACAAATTCCCTTCTTTTGTGACAAAATAGACAAAAGCTAGGATGTTAGGAAGATTATTGCAGATCTCCACAAGTCTGGCTCATCCATTAATACAACTTCCAGATGCCTCAGGATGCAACGTTTGTCTGGTCAAACAATTATGAGGAAAAATAAACACTATACAAATGCCAGTGCATCATACCCGTCAGGAAAGAGGTGAGTTCTGTGTCCAAGAGATCACCTTGTTTTGGGGTGAATTCAAAGTGTACCGATATGGGCTAAAACATCACTGAGTGAGTAAAAAGATCAAAACAGCATAATAAAAAGTCGGATTAACATTTGCAAATACTATCAGAGAAAGAAACCTTAATTATTGGTGACATGATTAAACAAAAATGTAAGTATTTGGCCATATTTACCATTTTTACATTTGGAGGGAAATGGTAGTAGCTTAAAAGTCTGAGAAATCTCATTTGTGAAGTACAGGGATGCCAGCATAATGCTGTGGGAGTGTTCTATTGTAGGGAGGACTAGTTAATGTCAAATGAGAAAAGAACACCATCTCAAGACATCATCCAGAAGGTTAAAGGTTTAGTATGACTTATCATATTGGTTACAAATTGGCTTGAGGACAACAGAGTTAATGTTTTTGAGTAAACATCAAAAAGTACCTGACCTTATTCACATAGAAAGTGCGTGGACACAGCTGAAAGGTATGTGTGTGAGCAAGACAGCCTACACACCTGACTTATTTACACTAGTTCTGTCAGGATCAATTTACTGCAAATTTGGCCTCAAAGGTAAAGAGTATGATGAAATGCATAATACCCATAGTGTTTAGCATGCAGGCTGAAAGGTTTAGACATGGTCTTGCCTCATCACATAACCTTCTTTTACATTTTTGCCATTGCGCTTACATGGCTTATGACAGATGGAAAATGGAAAGACATTTGTGTTTGCATGTTTGTGTACTATAAAGAGAGAAATACCTTACACTTAATTCATGTTTAAAGAATAAAATCCTTAAAGAATGAATGCATGTGCATATAAACTCTCCTAATACAACTGCAAGGTCATAAACTGAGTCAATCACTCTCTGCCTCCAGGCCTGTGTGGTGTCCCTATAGTAATTTGCAATTACATTAAAAGCTGCATCATCAACAATGCTATTTGCCAAGAAGGATACAGCTACAACTGAGACCAAGTGGATGGAGAAAAGAAGATCATCAAAAATGTAATTGACCAATCATCATATTAGCTTCATGTTGTGCAAGATTTAATTAGTTCTTGCATTTAATGTGTTTGGTTCAGCAATACATAGCAATTAATAAATGCCAAAACCAATTAATAAAAAAGTTAGTCATTTTGATCAAAATTACTAAACCTCGAACCACCAGATTATGAGGAATTAACAGCCAAATGGTTGTACTCGCACACTGGGGTTCTAGAACGGCAAGTACTACACACAAATACAAAATAATTTCAAACAACTTATCTTCAAATAAAAAAATGAACAAAATACTTTAACTTCCTGTTAAAATACTTTAGTCAAGAAACTCTTTAACTAGACTGGTAACATTCAACTAAATTAAAATGAAAATTGTCAGGAAAACTAAAACTATGTAAAAAAAAAAAAATAGTAAAAGGGAACAAATGAGAATAAACTGAAACCAGTAACCAATAATGGAATGCAGTGAAATCACAGTTCAGTGTGAATATCTATGTTTAAAAAACATGTTTGTTTCGAAGAATTTGGAATAAGGACAAATTAGCTCTGAGATGTAACAACGACTACAGTTGTCAGGGGTTCAAACAACTAGCTCACAATGCAAAGAAGAAGGGTGATTGAAAAATTTTAAAAGAGTGTATGTTTTGGAAATTGCTGAATTAGAAATCAATGAACTCCCGGACAATTGATACTTAATGTGTTAAGTAGCCATTACAGTGACTGACTGAACGGAGTGACAGACTAACACAGTGACACCTTTAATTTGTTTGTAGACCTGCAATTTGGTCGTCTTGTCCACAGAGATGATGATGTCACATCTGCATTTAGTAGTTCAGCTTAAGAACAAAGAAAATAGTGGCTGTGGTGCTATTTAGCAACCCCCTAAGTCCCACATGTATCTTTAAGTACCACTAACACAAATATTAAAAGCACTGGGTTTATATAGCACTTTTCTAGTTATATTGACCCCTCAAAGCACTTTACTCTGTAGCCACATTCCCCCAGTTACACTCACAAACTCAGATTCATACACCAATACACAAGTTGGTAGAGAACTAGGAATAAGTGCCTGTCACCGTGTGCAAAGGGAAGCTGGAACTAAACACACAACCCTCTATTGCAAGACAACTACTCTACCCACTAAGCCATTGTCACCGCAAAATTGTGTAATGTGTGTATGAGCGCTGGTGGAGACTATAGGACCAATCATGGCACAAACAGAATGAGTCATGTAGTAAACTCAGTAGAATTTATGGTAGCCGCTGCCCTCAAATTAGTAGAGATTTTAGCTTTTGCAGCTGAGATAACAGACACAGTTCACCATGTTTATAAGGGTTATGCAGACATATTTTACACAGGTTAGTGAGAAGAGACAAAGGGAAAACACAGATAAAACAGATCATTCTTATGTTACAGCAGTAACGATACTTTTTCCAATCACTTTACAAAACAAAGGATCGGGCTCACTGGCCTGTTTGCACTCAAGCAGTCAAGTGGAACAAAAAACTAAACAAAAAAATAAATAAAAAAACTGTAGTTAAATTGAACAAATTCATTCAGACAATTGGCCTGAATGAATACCCAGACACAAAGTCTTACATGACCTGTTCTGGTGAACAGGATGACATCAGATCAACTCAAAACACATACAAAGGTTTCCAGAGTCTTTTAATGCTCTCTCACTCTGGGTCAGTAGGCTAATAATCATGGGGAAGATGGCTGACTGGACAGACGTCCAGAAAACAGTCATCAACACCCTTCACAAGGTCAGTAAGCCAAAGAAAAAAAATTATTTGCTGAATAGGGTGGTTATTCACCAAGTTCTGTGTCCGAGCATTTAATTGAGTATAAAAATGACGTGTGGGAAGATGACAGACCAGATCCAACAAGGCAGATGACCTGAAGGTAGCTATCAAAGCAATCTGGGCTTCCATTACACCTAGGCAGTGCCACAGGCTGATCGCCTCTCTGCCACGGAGCACTGAAGCAGTAATTCATGCAAGAGGAGGCCCAACTAAGTGTGGGGCATAGAAATGGAGATACTTTTTAGAGCCCAGACATTTGTGCTTAAAACATCCTTTTTTGATTGGTCTAATGTGATATTCAAATTTTCTGAGATACTGAATTTTGGCAAGTTATGAAAGCTCAAAATATTTGAATCTATGTGTACCAAATCTCTATAAAATAACTGTTTCCCTTTCTAAGATGACTGCTGACAAATATTGCACTCTTAATCAATGCACCTGTATTTTGGATCTGAGGTTTCTTCAAAGATGCTTTCTAATAATCAGCCAGCAAGATCAACATGATGCCACCTGTGGACAGCTGCTGGGTAGCAAAATGAGAGAGACTGTGCCTAGAGTTTTGTAGCTCTGTGACGTCTCTGTTATTCCTCTTCCCGGGGAGCTTTATTAAGATTGAGCATGCTGTACATTCTGGAAATCAGAGTTGTTACCAGCCTCATTTGTTCCGTGTGTATTCAGTCATTTTTGTTCCTACCTTGGCTGGGCCCAACACTGTTCAGTCATATTCAATACACTTGAATAATATTGAACAATTCATTTATTTACAGTAACCCAGTTCATTAAGTGAAACATAGTACATATATTAATTATACACACACACTCAAGCGTTTATTTCAGTTAAATCTAATGATCTTCAGCTTCTAGCTAGTAAAAACCTGACATTTAAGATTAAAATATTACATCAGACCAATAAACTCTTTTTTACTACAGAAATGTGGGTTAAATAAACAGTATGTTTAACACATGCTTAAAGGTTTTTAGTTTATAAAGGTACTTTAATTCCGACAAGCAAGCGTCATCTGATCACATATTCCAATTCATTAAAAATGACTGCTTACACACAGAACTAGAATCACGTGTTTGCAGTCCTGTGACATAACACTGTTCAAAACAGGATACAGATTTTGAACAATATAAGATCATCAGGATTTTCTGCGGCGCTCCAATCTCTGCGGCAGAAAAACTCCATGATAAATATAAAGTGTGGTCTGAGCCTAACATGGATTAATGAAGCGCCAGTCACACCTCTCAATTTCCCACGGCCCCAACCTGATCAAATACCCGCCAGGAGGGGTTAATCCTGCCAGCCATGATAGCATCACAGGTTCACACTTAGATATTCACACCCCAGTCCCATGAGGGAACGGCAGAGACTTTTGGGCTTTCATCTGAACTACTCTGTAAAAACAGAACAATGAGGCTGCAAACATCCAGGTTTTATTCAAAATTTTGTTTGCTATTGTCATAAATAGTTATTAACCTGCCAATTGTCCATGACATAGATTTATGATGGCTGGCAAATCTAATCACACCCTTTCGACTCTGTCTCATTAAAATTATAACTCTAAATCTCTATTATTGTGATTTTATGTGATATGCAAATGCAAAGTAGTGTATGATTTTGGAGGGGAAGAAAAATCATCATGTTTATTGCTTTCAAAATATATTACAAATTAAAATCTAAAAATAGAGGTATTTCTATTCTGCTCCCTTCAGGTTTATCTCAGTCTATCCCCCTCTACTATAGCCCCAGCCAATTTACCTCATTCAATCCACCTGTGCTACGCTCATTAACCAGCATCTGTGTCACCTGGGACCCTGCCTAATTTGACCTGCCTCTCACAGTCATTCTCTACCAGATCGCCTGAAAGCTTTGTGTGAGTAGCCCCCCATCATCCGTGTTTGCATCACCTGTTTTTGACCAGTTTCTGTGTTTGTGGATTCCCTGTTTCCCTGACCTTTCGCTGGATACCTTCTCAGCCTTCTGACTTCTGGACACAACCTTGGACTGTACTCTGACCATGATTCCTGACCAGCCGCTTTGTTCTTGTCTGCCTTCTCCTGCCTGCCATCTCCTGCTGTTAGCAGCCTGCTCCACTTTGGACATTTCCTGCCCACATCTGATTTTGTTTAATTGCTTTATAATAATAAATCTTTAAAGCGCAACTCCGTGTCTGGCTCGAATATGGAGTTCTCTGATCTTGAAAACGTCCTGAAATGTAAGGTCTTTTCCTTGCCTTTCTGCCCCATTACATTTGGATAATTGCAACTCACTAAACATATGTCTGAGCAAAACCTCAGACAGCAGGCTATCTCAGAGGACTTCGCCAACAATATGTCCCTGGCAGCTCCTGTGGTCAGGGCTCCATACTAAGTTAAAAACAAAAGGAGACAGAGCCTTCTGTTCATTAGCCCCCAGGCTCTAAAACTATATTCCTTCTGATTTTAGAATGGGGGACTATGTGGTCTCTTTTGAAAGCGAGTAAAAAAAAATGTATATATGTATATTCTCAATTGCTATTATTACTTTCTCATATCTGTGCTGTTGGCTCTTAAGCTGTTGTATCGTTTTACGGTGAGGCAGTTTGTAATTTTTACATCTTGAAAAGTGCAATATGAAAAGGGTTTTACTTTCCGTGGGAATGATTGTAGTTGGGGCGATGGCAGGGTTAGTTATACACCACACATAATACTTTGCACAAAGGCCAAAAGTTCAGTTTTCTTTCATATCAAGAGCTCTGGATCTCTTACCATGAGTCTCTCGCCTGCTTCTCTAATTAATGCTTTCCCTGTTCAGCCTTTCAGCTTAGGTGATCAGGTGTGAGACATCCAAAGCTAGGAATATTGTTCTAAAACCTAACACTGTTTTAACCTGCTCTACAATGTTATCCTTGACCTTTCCTTGGTCTTAATGATGCCATTTATTCACTAATGTTTTCCAACAAACCAAATGGTTGCTCTGGAGTTTATTTAAGTGTGATCAAGTAAATGGAGATGAATCAAATGCATGCCACGGTTTTCAGATTTGTATTTGTAAAGTGAAACGAAAATGGAAAATAATTTTGCCACTGTAGCTTGGCAGAGATCTGCTTAACAATGCATCACGTACATTTATAGCACCTCTGTTATAATGCTTCTGAAGGAATTGTCCTCCCCCGGTGAGAGTCAGCAGGTCTGGAAATTCCTGTCATCTTCATGATGCCTCATGTCTGCATCTGTGGAAATCAGTTTGACAACAAAAAGCAAGTTACCTTTTGGTGCAAAAGCAAACAGGCATACTGAATAGCAGAAAAAAACTGTATGCCTCATGGATGTTTTCTGGCAACCAAAATTTAACACCCTGCCTAGCATGAGCTATTTGTCTGTTTTTGTTTTGGTAAGTGGGTGGAGGCAAGGGGATAGTGTTCCCAGGATATTTTGCAAGGGTGACCTGTTGTATATTACTTAGTGTGCTTGTGTGTGTTTGTGTTTGCGTGCCCTCCGGAGCACTAAAAGATCAAACAACTGCATTCTCTTTGTTGCACCTGTGGTCCTGATTTTTAAAAAAATCTGTTATTCACATGGTTACCAGTAAAGAATATAAAACATGTACTTGACACACGGATAAGAGGTGTTTGCATTGCCTTTGATCACAAGGCAGAATTTTTTTAGCATAGAGGTACTGACAGCATGTTGAGAAACATGGTATTTTTACTTGGCTTGAAAGTAGGTTTTAAGCAAATTTAAGTTAGAAAAATATTTTTACATGCGGTAAAAAAAAACAATCACAAATCCAAAGACATAAGTCACCTTACAGCAGCTTGTTTATTTTACTAACATGTATAGACTTGTAATTAATGAATGTAATTTTTAACTATACAAAATAAAAAGTGATATGGCCAATCAGTTACATTTTAAAATGAGAATGAACCCTATGGTGAGAACAAATGAGCTGCCTGAAACCTTCAGAGTAAAGGTCATAGCAACCTATGAGTCTGGCAAAGGATTTGAACAGGAAACATTGTGTTTTGAAAGCCTTTCTTTTCACATTAAAATCAGTCAGTTTTGGTCTGTTGTGGTCGGAGGAAGAGGCAGGATCAAGTCTTTTCTTAAAAATATATAATCAAAACGACTCAGGAAAGACACTTCAGATGTTGTCTTAAGAGATTTACATCAAAAAGTCTTAAAGTCAGCAGAGATACACAATCTCTCAAAGAATGACATGTAAAACCGGGATATATATATGGGGGATTCTAAACAGTTGTTTACAAGATACTAAATCATTCTTGACACCATATAACATTTTGACAAACACCCTTGATGCCACGTCTGGTATTAGACACAGTTTTATCAAACTGTTGTGTCCAAATATGTTACCCAGAAATCATACCCATTATATTCCTTGTCAAATTGACAATTGAAAACCCTCGCAGCTTAAATTGAGAAGAGGGGAACCCATTCTCAGAGACCGGTAGATGTCTACAAGAAGCATCTCACTGAAGTTAATCAAAATGGACCGCATTATTTATTACAGGTAGGGTGTCCTAACTTTTTCATCAGGTAGAAAATCCCTTTTTTCATATTTTCTGTTTCATGTGTCAAATCAGTTTAATTTTTGCTTCATAAGCACAGTGAAATCACTAACTCATCAGTATGTGAAATTATTAAAACTGAATATTTAAGGGGATGCCCTAATTTTATTTTCACATGACTATATGAAAGTCATATTGTGTAAATATAACACCAATGATCATTTTAAATTTTTAAATCATTAGTCATATAAAAAACATACTTTATTAGTCATACTCAATACAAAATCTCCAAGCAAATATGAAGATGTCTATATTTTTGTTTATCACCCAGAAGTAAATTATATTGAATTATAAAGACACAGAGGTTGGAGCATACAGAATCCTGAGTCCTCTGTCATGCTTTCTTAATTTACTCCAGAGGTTATCTAAAGGCTTTACATCCGACTGAGATGGCCAACAATATCACAGATCCATACTAAACAATAGGGATGTGGGGCTGTTCCATACAAATATCTGAATCCTTTGTTTTGTGGCAAAACCCACCTGGAGTGCCTGTTGTTAAAAAGCCCAATCTTTTCTGACCTAATTGCCTGACCAAAGCACATGGGTCCATTCAAAGTGTCAGCGGGGTTTAGCAAACCCAGCAGTTTTACATTTGTGATCGTAGGACAGAAAGGGCTTCCTCCTGGCATTCCTCCAAAAGCAAAATTTAGCCTGTGGATGGTGTCTGTTAGTTATTATGGTCGTCGTAATTTGCCTCTCCTGGCTACAGTTTCCTAAGTCATCACTGGGTTGTTGTTCTTTTTAACCTTCCTTAGAATTCTGCTCATCCTGTGTGGTGGCAGGATGAACATGGGATATTGTCCAGCCCTGTTATGATTTCTGGCCTGTCTGCTCTCTGCCAAACCTCCTCTGCTTAGTTGTCATCAGGAATAATCCATTGCATCCGTGAGCCTGCTTTGCTGCACCAAGTGGGCTGATTCCACACACCGGTTTCCTGCTCTTTATAAGTCCACTGCACTGGCTTCAAATAAGTGATTCCAGCCTGGACCATCAGCAGATTCCACGATCACACCAGCTTCTTGTTTGAAATGAACCCTTTAAACCACTTCCTGTGCCTGGCTGAATTTCCAGGTCCTCTGTCTTATTACAGGCCTAGTATTTAGCAGCTAAAAGAAATTAGCCTCAGTGTTGAGTCATATGTACACACCAGGGAAACAGAAAGTGATAGATTAGTATAAGTATATTTTACTATACCCACATTGTGAGAATGTGAAGTATAAATTTAATGATGCTTTGATTATATTTATACAAATATTTATGAACGCAAATTAGAACTGCCCCTTCTCCACTGAATAAATGTACTCAAAATAAAGTAATATTTTTTCTTACATTTTCAGTGTGCTTCAATACTCAGGGATAATTTCTTTAATACACCTTTACCAGTGCTGCCAACAAGTATAGAGATTGCTCTGCATCATTGGTGATTCCAACAAATATGACCAGCTTTAACCACAAATGTTCATGTCTTCATTAAATACAAATACGGAATGATCACAACAAATGTTAGAAAAATGTGAATGTAATCATTTTATCTTTATCAAGTTCCAGCATTTGGTTTGTTTTAAGAGTTTGCTTTCAGGAAGGCTCTGTTGTTTTTAACCTTAGACAGGGAGAACAAATGGTTCTCTCAGATAAGGAATGTCTCCCTTATCCAGCTGTGCATGAAGCTGGTGAGTAATTACCATCCGCAATTCCAGTTGTTTCCTTCTTTTCTTTCAACCTCCTGACCCTTTTCAACCCCGATGTTGTAAATTCCTGAAACCTCCTGACCCTTTTCTTTTGATGTGTGACAATAAAGACAAGAGGACAGAAATGACCCGACACAGACGATCCCAAACTCTCAGGGAGTGAAGTTCTCCGTTTGGGTTTATCCTCTGTCCAATCTATAGAACAGTCTAAACTTGTGTTATGTGCTTTTCGTTCTAGGATAAAAGGGGTTATCTTTAATAACCCTAACAACGAACAGATCTTCATTAGGTCTACTTGTATTTCTATGAATTCATAAACACATTCAATCACTTACACTATATTATTTTAAAATGATCACACTTCATATTTTGTCATTTTGTGTTCAGGAGTGGTGTTGGAGCTTGAAAGAACATTTGCTGCTGGGTCTTTTCAGATCTGTTGTTTTAGGAGTTAAAGTCTAAACTTATTGTTGACGGTAGAGTGATGTCTGTTCTTATTTTTTTGTCAGACCTTCTAGGTCACCAAGCAAAGTTTTCTATCATCATTAATAAACTACTTTTGTGTCGACTTGGAATATCTTTGTCTGACACCGAAATGTATTTATGATCTGAAAAAAGTTGCATTTCACAAAGTAGCAAAAAAACAAAAAAACAAAAAAAAAACAATTATGTAAAGGGAGAATACTTTTTCAAGGCACTGCATCTGTATTCTCACTCGATGGAAGATGACTAGAATGGCTTTAGGGCTCGGTACGTGTGTGATTCTTTTTCACAGCCAATTTATTTTCCCTATTACATGCCTCAAGATAAATCTGGAAACCCCTTTGCTATATCCATCCACGCTTGATAGGAAGAATTTTATTAGAGCTGAAAATGAAGGTGTATGTTGTAACATGAATAACATTTAATAAAAAACAACTCAGACAAGCAACATCAGGGAGAAGGCGGTAACATCACTACATTTTTCTTTGTGTACTAAGGCGATGATCCATTTTTGATCTGAATCCGTCAGCGAGATTGTTAGGATGCGTACGGACACAGGCGAAAATGTAAGCCTTCATGAAACAATGTCTTCAGAAAGAAGGATCACTCCTTCCAAACAAATCAATATGGAGTGCATGCTTACTTGACTGTGTGCATGTTTCTTCTCTTGCTCATCTGTCCCTCTATTGACTGATCTATTTCAACTTTCAAGTGGCAGTGTATCTGTCCATGATATTTTTTCCAGATGAATCACCAAGCTGCTCTGGTCAGACATTCAATGCGATTCATTTCAAATCAATCTAATGTCCATCCTATAATTTGGCAATCACCTTTTTTGTAGTGTCTATGTCTCCTACCATTACTGCCAAATGGCAAAGCTTTTAGGCGTCACAAGAAAAAAACGAACAATGACTATACAAAAAGATAAATACAATCACCTTTATTTTCTGCCTGTTATTTTACGTTGCCTTCAAACAGCTTGAGGGAAGAGTATGAAATGTTTTCTTCTAACATTGAAGTAATGAAACTGCTCCATCTTAAAGTATGGATCAATTCAGACAATAATCATCTGACTATTATAAGGTGAATGTGACAAAAGTGTCTGAATGGTAATCTATTACGTTTTTGTTTCTTTTAATTATATTGATGATTCTCTGCTTGGCATTTCACCATAAGAACACTTTGAGATCAGCTGTTCATTCCCTTCCTGTCTTTGGTCACAGTTTGGTGTTTCTTAAGAAAGCATAAGGCTAATCTGCCCTCACCTTTTTATAGGTTTTATACTGTAATCACGCCATTACTCGTCTGAATTTCTCAACATTGTAATGCTTAGTAAGATTAGAACTTATTTGAGTCGGACTCAGTGTTGCACTTAAACTTTTTTTTTTTTTACAAGAAAACAAAACAATTAAATAAAAACAAATGTGGGCAGGAAAATGTCTAAAGTGGAGCAGGCTGCTCACAGCAGGAGATGCCAGCCAGGAAAAGACAGACAAGAACTAAAGGCTAGGGCTGGAATCATGGTCAAAATAGTCCAAGGTCATGTCCAGAAGCAGAGAAGAGGTGTCCAGCAAGGGCAAGGCAAACAGGGGAAATCCAAAAAGTTTATCAAGGTAAAAAAACACAAACATGGAATCGTGGAAGGCTTACTTACAATGGCTTTCTGACAATCTGGCGGGGACTGGCTATGGGAGGCTGGTATAAATAGGCATGATAACAGGTGTCACAGATGCTGGATAATGAGCTCAGTGCAGGTGGATTGACTTAGATAAATTGACCGGGGCCAGTTTAGCTTAGTTAATCCACCTGCACCTTAGTAGAGGGTGAAAGACTGAAATAAACATCAATGGAGCTGAATACAAGGACATAATCTGAGAACATAAACACCAGACTCCAAGAACAAATGAATGCAAGAATTAATCAAAAGGCAAAAAAGTAAATAAATGAAGGAACAAGGAAAAACATCTAACAAATATAAAACATAAAGAAGTGAACGGTCAAACAATAACTGAATATGGCAAGACCTATAGAAGATGAATGGCAAGAAAAACATGAATCTAAATCAAAACCATAACCAAACACCACCAAATCATGACAAGCATACTGAATGGCTGGTACAACATAAGATATGGTTATGGTCATCCTGAGGTTATCCTTCACTGCTATTAGCATTTTTACTGCATGTTTGACCGCATTAGTTGTCTTTAAATTTCAAAAGGGTAGATGAATATATCTCATTAACAAAACCAAAATAGCACACACGTAGAATTACTGAGGTAGTGGAAAATGTTCATAAGTTATGAGTAGAATATCGGCAGCAGGTAACTCATCTTTTTATACAAATCCTGGTTGGTTGCTTCCAGAGACACAGACAAATTCTACCATGTTTAAACTATTCCACTTTTAGAGATTTCAGGAGTTTTGCAACAATGTTTGTCTTAAATTATTATACACACTGAAGTGTGTGGTTATTTTTCACTAAAGAGTATAACAGAGCAATATCTATTGGGCTGTCCATGTAGGGTTGACACATCTGCCAATACCGCAAAATAGAATCCAGTGCAGCCAATCGCCTTCAGAAGTCCCCTGATAATTAACTAGATTCCACCTGTGTGTGATTTAATCTCAGTACTAACACAGATGTTCCCTGACAGCCTCAGAGGCTTGCTGGAGAAACAGCCACGTTGTCAAGGGAAGCATAAACACTTACGGAAAGTGAGGTTAAAAACGCTGCTGTGAGAGAGGACACACACAAAGACACACATGCGCAACAATTTCAGAAGTGAGAGTTGCTTAATGATTTTACACTTCATCAGTCGGGGACTCTGAGGCTGCCTCTGCGGTGATGCGCCAAGGTGAGAGGTCAAACTGGTTTCCCTCCATTGATTCTCTAACCAGAGCTCATCATCTACCATCAGATGTCCTGCACCTCCTGCCCAATGGCGTTTATGTTCAGCCCTCTATGCCAGACCCAGTGTGCCAACCACAACTGACAGACAGCGTGCCATTCATTAAAATTATGAAGTATAACAAAAAATAAAACCTTGAGGCTGTAGATTATTCCGAGGAATTTCAGTTTTAGGTCCTAGGATGGGGCAGTATTTCTATGAAATCTTTTGTTTTTAAGTTCAGTTTTGTTGTTGCTGTAGCTGGGGAGTATACATAGTGTGTGACAGCTACAGTGTTCATGGCCAAAAATATCTCTGGCAGTCTCGTGAAACAGGAGATTGTATATGCTAAATGTATGACAAGGCGATGTGGGAGCATAATTTACCTCAAGCAGTGTATTTTTTTTTAAATATTGAAACCCAAGGCATGATAATCATTTACTAAGTATTAGCATGAACGTTTATCACACCCTCCACAAATAGTGGCACCGATGTTTAAGAATTAGATTATATAATGAATGTGGTTTTTCATGCGGTACCAGCCAGAAAAAAAAATACATAAAACAAGTACTATAATAAATAATTGTTTTTAGCCAAAACAGTGATGGCACATTCATTGGCACCAGTGACAATTCTTAAAAATAATGTCACTTTGAAATGTTTGTAATATTGCTCAGAAAATAGCTAGAATGTCTGTGTACCTAAACTTGCCGACATCTTCAATCAGAGGATTCAAAATTAATTATTCACCTGTTTTTATATAAATCAAGACAGGACATGGATCCAAATTGCAACCACACTCAGTTAAGAGGATGGTGAGGGAGGTTTAAAGAAGTCTTCATAGAACATGTCAGATAACTGGTGCAAATATTTAATATGAAAATTAACCTATCTCAGAGACGTTTACACATCTTTACTAAGGATACCAGTAACCATTGTTGTCATATTTTGTAGGGTTGTAGCTGGACCAAAGCATAAACAGGACGCTGGACATTTCATAGTGGTAACTGAATTAAATAAAGAAGCAAAATCAAGCGAGGATCGTACCCTCAGTACTAAGGATCGTACTGAGGGTTTAATGATGGAGAAACCAGCAAATGAAAGGGAAATTCCAGGGGGAGCTTATATACAGGCAGGAGCGAGGAGGAAAATGATGGAAAACAGTGAGAGCAATGAAGGTGGAGGGAACTGAGGTAGGATGAAAGCAGAGGCAGACAGGGAGTGAACACAGGAAGAAAATCTAACCAAACACACAAGACAGAATCAAGAGCCTACGACATTACTAATACTAACTGCCCCCCAAAAGTAAGAACTAATTAACACAAACTGAAGGAAATTAACTAACTAAAGAAAGCATGGTCCGGGTACGCAGCAACATCAAAACAAAAACACCCAAGGATCATGACAGTGGTGGTCCCTATACATTGAATTTATATATCAGTGATGCGTCATGGGCAGCCTGTTCCGTTGAGTAGAGGAAATTAAACTTTCTTATTATAAAAGTCACTAATTGGTGTTTTCGGTATTTTAGAATCTGTTTCCTCTTTCAATTAACCCTTGAAATTTCTTGATAACACTTTTCCACATTTCATTACCTCCTTCTGTGCTGAGGGACACTGCATACCACTTCTTAAACCTTATACTGTACTCTTGCATCTTCCCGATAAAAATTCAGCTTACACTCTTATATTTCTTTCACTGCTCCATTTATTTTCACACTGAGTCTCGAAATGTCCTCCTCATTATTTTCAACCAGACCCTACTTTTTTCTCATTAATCTACTTTCCTGCAGTGGTCACTCCACTTCGGTGGGAGCTGAACTATGGGTTGTGGCAGGACTGAAAGATTTTGATTGGCTGTGTGAGGGCATGCCTGAAGGGACTTAGTCGTTTCATTATGGCATATGGGGGGAACATGCTCCGAAATCCTGTATGTGCTCAAATTGTTTCAGAAGATTTTTAAAACAAAATTTAGCTTCAGAAAATAACTGTCTGTCTAAGCAATATAGTAAGACAAGTTTTAACATATCTGTTCAAATATTTCTTTATTAAAAAAATCTGTCATAACAAAGAGAAGAAATGTTAAACTTTAATATGTATGAGCTCAGTTACTTCGAGCAAATACGGATCAGAATAAATAATATAAAAATACCATTGCCAAATCAAGCACACCCAACTCAGATGCACAATGCCCATAATTTGGTTTAAATCCAGTGCTGTGCAAAAGCTAAAATTTTTGAAAACTTTGAACTGAAAAAGTCAGGCTTTTACATGGCAAACTTGATATATTAGTTATTAGTTATTAACAGCACTGTGTTTAGGGGGGAATGTTTTCAGGGAAAAAACTTTGAATACTAAGAGAATCTAAAACTAATTCTTCTTAAAGATGAACTGACACAATACTTTTCAAATCATACACTGATATTTCCTTATTATTTGCATGGAAAAACCGTACAGATAAGTCTTTATCTTGGAAAGGTTTTTATGTTCCTAATAGCAGGAACTGACCATTTTGTTTTACATTATTTCCTAAACTGAGCTTCTCTCACAATTCCTCAAAAAAAGGCACTTAATGATTTGTAGTTGTGTACCAGAAGCAGTTTCTTATTTAGCAATATCCATACTATTTATTTTAATGGCTTGAATGAGGCTTTAGGTAAATCTCTTGTTTAAAAGTGCCCTGCAGAAATATCAATACAGCTGGAACTGTTCAACATTTTGTCATGTTACAGCCAGTATCTTCAATGTATTTTATTGAGATTTTGTGTAAAATATCAACACAAAGTAGTGCAAAGTAGGGCATGATTATAAAGTGGAAGGAAAATGATTCATCATTTTCATTTCTTTATATAAATATAAACATTTGAACCAATACTTTTTGAAACCAAATTTAGCTGCAATTACAACAATTCTTTTGGAGTATGTTAATGCCAGTGTTGCAGATCTAAAGACTAGTGAAGCAAGTACAAGAAAAAAACTTTGTTAATAAAGTTGTTTCCTAGTATATCAAGCGTTTCTGGGGTTTTCACTTCACCAGATCTTTGACCCTCTAAATCAGGGGTGTCAAACTCATTTTGGTTTAGGGGCCGCATACAGCTTAATCTGATCTCAAGAGGGCCACACGAGTTAACTCATTGCAAGATTAAATAGAACTAATAAATGTGGACTTGTTGTTGATTTTTATATTAAATTAATTTCACTTTTACACAATATATTATGAATAACCTCAGCATTTTTAAGAAAAGTATATGCAATTTCAACAATACTTTTACTCAGTTAAACATTTACTTGTGCATTATGCATAAGAACTGATCACAGTGATTATACAATGTTGAAAAACATTTATTTCACATTTTTTGGAACTTAAAAACACTGTCCTGCATGACAAAATACATCAAACAGATAAAAATTAAGAAATGATTTCAATTTTTCCACACCTGAAGCTTAATCTGCTAATTAAAACACAGCGCCCCTCGTGGACAATATAGGAACTGCATATTTTCAATTAAACGAAGTACATGTTTTTTTTCAATAATTGTTTTATCATTCTCTTCCTTTTATCTCCCCTTTCTTTCACCTTTTTTTCTTCTTGTTTTTCCTTTCCTCTCCTACTTTCCCATTGTAGTGTCCATATCATTTGAGATATTCCCTGCATGAATCATAATAAAACTATTCACATTCATTAATCAAGCGGAGCACTATGGCAAAAGCAGTACTGCTCCACTTGTGAAAGTCAAATCTGATGAGATCTTTGTGGCATCTTATTGCCACATTGCCAGACAGGACACTGGAAAAAAAAATTAAAAATAAAAAAAATCTTTTTTTTTTTTTTTTTTTATAATGATAATGCATTTAGCCACAGGGCCGGACTAAATTGTTTGGCGGGCCGGATCCGGCCCGCGGGCCGTATGTTTGACACCCCTGCTCTAAATGCTCCTTGGAGGTCAGTGAAGTTGTGGCAGAAACCTTTGGATCAAATCTTAAGACTGACATTTTTCTCCATTCTTCTTTGCTGGATAAGTATGGGTCAATCAGACTGGATGGAGAGCCGTGTACTGGACTTAGATCTGGATTTTGAGTAGACATTCTAACACATGGATCTGCTTAGATCTAAACCATTACTGTAGCCCTGGCTGAATGTTGAGGGTCACTATCCTTCATGAAGGTGAACAACTGAGTCTCCATTTTTTTGCAAGCTTCAGCTGGTTTTATCTATTTATTTAGCTCCATATCATTCCATCAAATATGACCAGCTTCTTTGTCCCTGCCAAAAGAAGCATCCCCACAGCATAATATGACCACTACCATTATATGTTCAGTAAGATGTGCTGTCATAGTTTTACACAACTTGTGTTTGCATGTAGGTAAAAGCATTTAATTTGGTATCATCTGAGCACTTTCTTTCTTATTTGTTGTCCTCTGTGTGGCCTGTGTCAACATGCACACAGACATTTTTGCAGCATTCTTTAAACAATGGCTTTCTCTTCCTCACTGTGCCTTAAATTGCAGATATCCTCTGGAGTCTCTTGTTGGTTTCTCTGATTATTCCTGGCATTTCAGTGTAGGTGGAAAACATTGTCTTTGTAGGTTTGAAATTATCTAAAATACTCTGTTTTATCTGTCAAAACGGCTTTCCCCTTTTCTTTGAAAGCAAACCTTATTTCAAATGTTGTTAATGATTTTTTTTCTATCCTGGGTTACCGGGGTCAACAGTTCACAGAAACTGGTTGAGCTTTTCTGGGGCTCAAAGGAAAAAAGCTGCTGGTTCTGGTACTCATTATGAATGCATCCTTAACCAGACAGAGACTCCTGGACTGACCCAGGACTCCGAGGAGAAGTATTATCTCTTATCTTGGGAAGAGCCTGAGGGCAGCTGGAAAGATGCTAGAGGGAGTTGCTTTGAGACAGGAAAACCTTGACTATCCTGCTCCCCTCATTGCTTTCACAACATTGAAGCAGACTCAGGTGGCGTGGAGGGTAAATAGATTGTGCTTTGCCTTTAAGTGGATCTTTGATTTAGGCAGTTTCAACAAGGCGAGTAACCTTTTTTAAATTTCCTTACTAGGATCATACTTGATGCTTTGTGCTTTCTTTTGACCTTTCAGACTCAGTTTTGAGTATTTCTTTGATTCACAGTGTAAAACATTCATGCAGACAACCTTTTTAGAACCTATGGGTATGACAATGCATTGATGCTCTTTTTTAAAATCTTACCCACCATGTGATTGCGGAGTGAAGATTTTCTCAGACTGATATATTAGAGACATACGAAAAAAGTTGTGAACAGAATGACATCAGTTTTAATGGTGAACTGGGTGGTCAAACCAGAACCTTTTTCAGCAACTATTGTCATCACCTGTTGCAGGGTCTCTCAAATTACTATTATATGGGAATAATCCTTAGGTAACTGTTATGCCTAATGAAATATCTGAAAACTGGAGCCATCTAAACACTGATCAAACAATGTCTGCTTTTGAGTTACGTTAACCTATTTGTGAAATATCCTTTAACTAGCCTTGATCTTCCCAGAGTAACAAATGACCGGCTTTCTACGTTGGGAAGTTTGCCTAGAGACGTTTTTCTTGCTGGTCTCTAGCTAAATTGTGTCTTTACACTGAGTAAGTCTGCATTTAAATGTTTCCTGTTTTTTATTATAGTAAATGGAACAGTTTATAGATTACTTACTTATTTTACAGCAAGTTACTGTTAACTATTTCACAAAACGAAAAAGAACTGTGAAAGTTCATTAACATAAGATTTCTGTTCTTGTACGTCTGGTTTGAGAGGTTATGGAGCCTGTTCTCAACACTTATGGGAAAAAAAATGTTTTCTCATTGCACTCTGATGACTCATGTGAACAAAGTGGGCATTGGCAATGTAGAAAAGCAACTGAGTTTCCCACGAAGCATGAAATGGCCTGTCCTGGTTCTGACCACCTTCAGTGAACCAACTCTTTTCTCAGTTCTTGTGGAGTAACTATGGCCCTTAAGTCTCAAAAAATGCAAGGTAAAATTAGTCAAAGTTTAAGGCCACCAGATTTTTATTTAAAACGTCTTGGTATTTTAAAGAATTCATACAGTCATGATTTAGGTTTTTGTTTGTTTGTTTTAGACTTTTCCAGACTTGTTTAGAATAAGCTCCTTCACCTCTCAGCCATATAAACCCTCAAATTAGCTCCGTCCACTTCTCAGACACCAGTCATCAGCCCAGAGCAGCTCCACCTGCTGCCACTAATCAGCTCCTACTCTGCTCACCTGGTCCCCAGCCTTCATATACCTGCCACACTCACTGCCAGATTGTCTCGTCTCCTACCATGTGCTCTGCCTGTGTGGTCAACTTGCTGGATGTTGAAACACTGCCTGTGTTCAGCCCAGACTAAAGAAGGTTTCCAGTGTCTGCGTGCTGCTTGTCTGCTCTGTTTCCCTAAGGTCCTGCAGCTGGCTCTGCCTGGTCTAGTGAACCTTCGGCCCGCATCATCTGCTCAGACCGCCTCGTACATTCACCACCGGCTCAAGTTCATCACTGCATGCTGATTGGCTGAATTTTGGGTTCACACCTACAAACGTGGCACGTAATGCCAAGCACTCTAGTTACCCAAGACCTTTGGAGGAGTAAACAGGGTCACAGGTCATTCGCCACACTCAGCTGTGGCAAGAGGTGCTTTTTTCCCCACTTTCATCCACTGTATTATGCCAACCCCACCTGTGTTTGATACTCCATGTTAACAGTTGTGATGGTAGAGCAGAAAATGATTTTCCCTGGCATGCCTCTTAAACAGCCACTCTGTAAATATTTAAGATTTAATAGTTTGAATGAATACCTACTGAAATCAAACCAATCTGTCCTGCAGTTCTCCAACAGTGATCTTGTGATTGTTTTTCTTTTCTTTTTTTTTACCTCTCTTACTATACTGTTCCCTGGGTGTGCTGTTTAGATTAGTTTTAGTGGTTTACCTTGTTTAATTATCACTCCGATTGTCGATTTGGGGAAGTTTAAGTGAATAGCTATTTTCTTGTGGCCATTTCCTGAAGTGTATATCAACAAATGTAGCCCTTGTCAAGAGGTTATATCTTAACACAGCATTTTTTTTACCCACTGAATGAATGCAAGTAAATAAAAGGGTGCATTTTTTCCAACATCCTCAGTGTGACACTATGCTATTGCAATAAAGGACCAGCTTATTTTAAAATTTTCACTAGAGGTGCCAATATTTCTTGAGGGCACTGTATATGGCAGGTGAAGAGAGACAAAGACTGGGGAGCAATCTTTAATACAATTCAGCATCTGCTAAAATGAAAGAAAAACAACAATAACAACAGTACAAAAAGGCAACTTGGACTGTGGAGTGGATTTACAGACGATGTGATGAAATCCATATTTGGCCCCAGGGAATGACAAATAACATTTTCTCCATCACCACAGACTCTACAGGTCCTAAGTAATCAATGGAACTCTATTTGGCCTTTTGATTTCGGTGAAATGCCTTTGTTTCAAAAGAAAAAAAAGTCTGAACTGTTCATTGTTTTCACATAGTTTTTGTGCTTTGAAAGAAAATGAGACACAAGTACAGTATGTAATTGGTAAATATAGCCAAAAGGTGAAAATGTTTTTATGCTCATTAAATGTTTTCGAGTTTTTTCAATTAGATTTTATGGAATTTAAAAGCATTAAAAGTACTAAGCACAGTTTTTAGAATAGAGTTTTTAATACCTTAGTAAACATTTGCTGGTGAGAATAAACACATATCAGGAACAAGCATTGAGTGAGAGTTTAAACATTTTATTAATATCTGGTAACCCCCAGAAGCTATTTTTGACCTGATACTGGCATTAGATATATACAGACACATATCAGAACCAGATTGAGTTTCAAAATGCAAGAAGAAGTTAAAAAAGGAGTTAAAGTCTGCACATAAATTTCATATCACTTCCTTTGACGCATTCACACTCACATTAAGCCACAATGGCAAAGGAGAAAAGGACAAAAGGCTTTTTGTTTTTAAACATAATTGGATGGCTCAGTTGTTTAAATAGTGTTTCTCAAAACACTGCTGTAATTGAATGATGGTTATTTTTACTCTATTCACATTGCCCGCAAATATGGCCCAAATCTGATATTTTTTGGGGTCAAGTAATAACGTCAGGTTTTTGAGAAAAGTGTGAACTTTCAAATCTTGCCCATATCAGATTTTTTAAGACAGGCTGGAGCCATATGCAGTCCTGAATCTGACTAGTGTCCACTTTTTGAATGTGACTAGTGAGAACAGCCAAAGTGGGTTGGATGCTAGTTTCACGACACTTTCTATGGATATTTGTCACAAGTTTGCAATGGTAGGAATTGATAGCAAGATTGATGAAAGCTGTAAGAGTGGAGGGACAGTGGGATGGGAGACCTTATTAATATATGGGATGACCCCTCTTTTCAAGCCAAATTAGAAGACTGATATAGAAAGTCTGCTGAATTGACAGCCAAAGCTCAGCAAATTCAGAAATCCAGAATATAGAAAAAATAATTCCAGAAAATAGAATTTTTTATTAGTAGACCAGCCCCAATATCAAGGCGCCTCAAGAGGATTTAGCCTGCTGAGCTTGTGAGTTTTCTGGCAGACTTAGATATCTAGACACAAATGTTTCTAACACAATGTTTTTTTTTTTGGTTTTTTTTACAATATTGCTCTATAAAGAATGATCAAGTCCCGCTGATTATTGTGACCAGAGATCTCGGCAGCGACATCTGGTGGGGCCTGGCCCCTCTGGCCCCAAATCCAGAGATGCTACAGGGTGTATGTATATATTTGATCCATTATGTACATTTAAGATCATGTGTGGATTGAAGAAATGAAAACAAACAAAGAAAAAAATTACCTAAATTAACTTTTATAACTCTTATATGCTATTCATATCCATGAGGATACTGACACTGAGGAACATGCTTCTTATGTTCCCATTTTTTTGGAAAGTTAAAACATTTTTGTAGAGGCATATAGTAAAATATCAGAATTTGATGTGTCGTGGTTTCATCATCTAAACTTTTCTCTTCTCCTCTAACTAATTTATTTATTTCTGTAGCTTTATTCATCATGTCCATTTTAGATCAGTATTTTCAAAGCCCGTCTGTTATTCCTCATGACACTAAAGAAATATATTGTGTTCAGGCACAGTGTTGTAAAATAATTTTTGCTTCTAAGAAGAATTAGCATTAATACAGCCAAACCATTCTAGCAAAATAAGTACAAAAAAATTGCAGACTAGTGAAAAAAAAAAATTAAATATCTGATTAAAATGATTAAATTAACATCAACCATCACTGTTATACATTGGTCACTCTACTTCCAAGTTTTCTAGTTATAACACTATTGATCAGGTACAATTTTAACAATTTTAAAATTTTAACAATATGGCTTATGGGGGATTACATATATCATTCGCAAAGGGACTGACATCAGAGCTCTTGAACTCTAATATCAACTTGCATGTTCTAATGTGTGAAAAAAAAACAACAGTTGTGTATGCGTGTCATGTTATGTGTGTGTATCCTAAGCTGCTGTATGCCTCAAAGGTAATTTCATCATGGTAAAACATGGATGGCAATAAAAGATTCTTGATTCCTCTTGATTCTTGAAATGACCGTTAAAGGGACCAAAATTATTTTTACTTTATTCAAATTATATTTTTACAGTATCCATTATGTTCCTATTTATTATGTTTCTCGATGATACAAACATGGATTAACCAATGCAAATAATAGAAAAATAATTAGCTGTGTTAAAAAAGTGGTTATCCTTAAATGAAAATAAAACAAAATTTATGATATTTTTTGGAAACCAAATCTACAGTAATTTGAAGTTACATATAAATAGAATTGGAATTGAAAGAGTTTATGACACCATGCTTTTAGGTGTAATTTTGGACAACAAACATCTGGAAGCACCACATTAGAAACACAATTGCAAAATCTATTGGAATTTTGTTTAAAATAAAAGATTTGTTAAATGTAAAAGGCTTGTACACAATATACTCTTCTTTGGTTGTGCCATAGTTGTCATATTGTTCATAGATTGGGGAAATACAAATAAAACATATATTGATATATTCGCTTGTTTGTCAAAAACAAGCTATTAGGCTCATTACTAAAGCTGGATATCATGAACCAACAAACACTTTTCATCCAAACACACTTTTTAAAAATTATGGATATTATATATATATATATATATATATATATATATATATATATATATATATATATATACAAATGAAAATAATGTATAAAGCAATGAACACAGCTCAGTAGTCCCAGAAGTGTTGTTCATAAAAGCACAGACATCCACTGAAACTCATCAGTCATCTAGAGTAAGGTTTGTTCATGTTGAAGTCAAATGTAGCAAACTGAGATCCAATTATCTTGTGTTAAATTGTTAATAAAGTTCTCTGCCTTCACAGTGTGAAGGTGGTTGGTGCTGAAACATGGGGGCAAACAACAGATAAAGCTTATCTTCCGAAGCAGATTGAAGCTAAGCTGGAAAAAAAGAGAAGGTGGAGATGGTGCCAAAGTCTTTGTTGCTCATCATGTCGATTTCTCTGTCGCTTTTCCAACACTTGCTCAGTTTGAATTAGCTGCTTCAGTGACACAACAGAAACAAATGACCTGAGAAAAACACAATCAAAGGTGTCCTTGGACCAAAACGACCTAATGTGAGAATCCAATGTGGGCTCACTGTAGAAGAACATATCCTGTGTTGAGCTCCATTAAACTCAAAGGTTGTTCAGCACAGGGACGCAGATGTTGGTTTAAACAGGCGAGCGTGCAGTGATGAGAGAACATCCATTGAGCCACTTTGATTAACAAAATAGCACAGGGGAAAAAGGAAATATGAAATGAGGCCCAGACAAGAACTTTAAAGTGAGTCTGATCTGTTCAAAGCACTAATGTGAAATCATTTATGATAAAATTCACTTTTATCCTAACTTTTAGCCGTCAGTTTCCGAATGCATCAAAGCCTAATGTTGCGGCAGCAAATGTAAGAATCAACAAGAGATCAAGGGAAGGTAGGAGGGAAAAGAGAAGGATGAAAGGCTTATGTCTTTGCTGAAAATTAGTTTTTTAGTATTATTTAGTTCAAAAAGACATTAGGGCAGTAAAAATACAAAGCTGTGGATGTTTTGTGTTTGTTGTTTAATGACAAATCCCTGAAAAAAAGGTAAAATAAGTATTTTTCACCCTGGCCTGAACCATCAGGCCATTTGTTGATGGAACCATCAATCTACAGGCGCTTGTGATTTTTACCAATAGAATTTACCAGCCTGGATTGTGCTGAGTATGACAGCGTATGTGTGTGTAGTGGAAAAAGAGTCTGTAATGAATGGCTTTTATTAGAGGAATATAGACCTATTGACTGTATCAAGATGTGCAAAGGTTTTAAACTGTTTAAAACTAAACATTTGTGTCATACCGTGACTGCAGTTTAAAGTTCCTTAAGCTAAATTCAAAATGTCAGAGTGGAACAAGTTTTCTCAGGCTACTTAGAGAAGGAATAGTATCAAACTAGCTGTAAGGTATTCAGAGCTCCGGGGATATAAGTTATTCACTTTTCTAAAACTCATAACAAAATTATATCTTTGTGATACAGTTAAGACAACACAATTTAAAGCAAAATTAGGGAAATTTCTGTTTACATGCATACACTCTAACCCACGGAAAAGGGATGCAGTACACAATGTGATGCAGTACACATACTCATTACATACATCCTATATTCCCAGGTCCAGGTATCGGCACCCCAGAGGGGTATTCAGCACCCAGACCCGGGTGGTGAAACCCATCATTGGGATGTGGGGGGGGGGGCACAATTAATCCCCGACCCCAATCCCAGATGACCCATGGGCTCATCCACCCGGAGATGGGTGTGCATCTTCAGTTTTTGAGACATATTGCTTTAGGTTTTCTGTCTTGACGCTGTGATGTCTTCCTTGGTCTAACAGTATGTTTGCCTTTAACAACCTTCCCATGTCGTTTGTTTTTGGTCCAGATTTTAGACACAGCTGACTGTCAACAACCAACATCTTTTGCAACATTGTGTGATGATTTATCCTCTTTTAAGAGTTTGATAATCCTCTCCTTTGTTTCAATTGACATCTCTCGTGTTGGAGCCATGATTCATGTCAGTCTGATTGGTGCAGCAGCTGTCCAAGGTGTGATCCCTCCTTTTTAGATGCAGACTAACCAGCAGGTCTAATTTGATGCAGGTGTTAGTTTTGGGGATGGAAATTTACAGGGTGATTCCTTCATTTCTTTCCCTCTGCGTGGTCTAAAAAAGTAACTGTTACTGACTACCACATTTTTTTGTTGATTTCTTTTAGTGTTTCTTAAAGCCAGACAGTTGCCATTTGAATTGATTTTAGTTTTGTGTCATGTCTGTGATCTGTTTTTTTCCTACAAAATTAAACAATTGAATGAACATCCTCCGAGGCCGGTGATTCCATAATTTTTGCCAGGTTTGCCAGAAGTTAACAGTGTAACTAAGTGTAAGAAACTTTGTAGGACAAAAAAAGCCACTATTCAAAAATTTCAACACATTCTATATTAATTTACATAATAATAGCTTCTCAAAAACAACCAAAAATCCTAACTATTTCTAACTTCTATCAAAATCAAAATAACAAAAATTGTTATTGACTAAAATAATATAGTTGCAAACATAAGTTACATTAGCAAAAACAATAGTTTCTTTTCTGTGTTGAATAAAAGGAGAGATTATTCTTCAGTTGTTTTTAGCTTATTCAAGATATGGTAACTGGTCCAGCAGAGAAATCATGACATCCCTCTGCCCAAAGACTCTCTCAAGCTTAAAAAAATAGAATTATTGAAAAAGTTATTTGTTTCAACAGCTCAATTCATAAACACTCGATACAGATTAATTACACACAGTAATGTAATGTTTTCAAGCCTTCATCTCTCAGTCATGACAATTTTTTGTCTAGTTATTGAAAATATGACATTCAAGATTAAATTATCACATCAGACCAATAAAAAGACCATAACACTGAAAAGTGGGCTTCATGAAAAGTATGTTTATCATCTGCTTAAGGGTTGTTGCTTTATAAAGGTACCTTTAATCTGACAAACAAGCCTAATCAGGATTCATATTCTAATGTATTTAGTATGATTGTACTCCGGTCAGTTTTATGCCTTTCCTGGGGTTTCCTTCCAGTGAAATGTGCCCAAGAGACCTCCAGAGCAAAGTCAAATAGATCATTCTAAACACTGTTTTAAAATTATTGTAATAATACAATAAAATTAGGGTAGTGATTAGACTAGAAAAAATACCCTACAAAACCTACCGCTTGTTTCTAAGGATCAGTTTACTGCTGTATTTTTACTTCTGAGGGATGCATTACTATGTTTATTTATTTTATATTTATAAGCATCATTTTGTATTAGACAAAAACTGTACTCTATATTATGCAAGCATGTACAAAGGAAGACATAACCCAAGCAATGTGGTATAAGCAAACCAAGATGGCTACATGGCACACTGATGACAAAATTCTACTGTAACCAAGTACGTACCAACATGTTGTCTGTCTGTGTGATTTTAACCTCCTGCAGCAAGACAGCCAAGCAAAACACATATCTAAATCTCTCCAATTTGAGCCAGGGAGTGGAGCTGTCTTTGCCCATCTGCGGCAAAAAAGAGCAAACGGGAGCACCTGTCTCGGTTATGCACAGTAGTGTGCACGGTGATGGACTGAAGGTGTGGGTGACAGAAGAAGTCTGACGCTTTCTCATTGCCCTGCAGTGAAACAGTCAGATGCACTGACAAAAGGGAGCAAGTCTGCCGTTGGAAACTGCTGATTGGAGGCTTCACAGGCTCACAGTTAACAGTAGTGATTGCCAGGTTGGATGAGTTTTCTTTTTTTTTTTACAGCTGATGACTTTTTTATTTTACAAGTGACAAAAGCCATCACATACTGATCTGGTTGAAATAGGAAGCAACAGTTCATCCTCTTTTTTTTATTAGAATAGGAAGATTTACAATAGCACACCTTTCATATGAATACAATTAGGAAAATAATCACAAATTGAGCTTAAGTGGAAATTCAATTAAAGAAACTCTATTGCCTACCTCCATCCAATCAGAGACTCATCCGCCTCTGACGCAAGCCAATCAGCTTTGAACTGCTCCTCGAATTCAATCAACATCCTGGGTTCATCTTAAAAAAACTTCAAATCCACATCTCAGCCTTCTACCCAGCATGCAACCAGTGGCTGTGCAATGTCTGATTTGGACTCTGATGACTTGATTCAAGACGATAACAACTTATCCTCAGATCCTCCTGCTCATAGGAGTGCCGTCTAGCCGCACATCTATCCTCTCCGACCTCTGTATTCGCTCCAGGATATCTGGCCCAGCAGTGACCTGGACTCGCTCTCTCAGCTGGCCTCCCTCCACCTGTGGCGTCTCATTCCGTCACCCCAACCTCTGTTTTCCATCAGCTCCGATTCCTGGCGCAATGAACCTGCAAATCCTCCGCTTCCTCGCCAAGCGACGCTGACGCCTTCCTACTCTGCCTTAGCTTCGGTCCCGCTTTGCTTCGTAGCGCGTCAGGGTCTTTCTCCAGCTGATTTGTGGCGGTCTTTGGATCCGCGTCTCGCCGCGGGACCTTCTCTGGTTTCGATAGGCTTTGCGGGGCCACCTTGCCGCTTGTCCCGGCCGCAACCTTTCAGCCAGATCTCCTCTCTCATTCACACGCTAATGCATTCCGAGCCAGCTCCGGTCCACCATTTCACCATTCACCATTCACCTCATCATCATCATCATCTTCCCATTCATGTCACATAACTTTTGGTGGACCTTTGCGGCACAGGCCCTGTTTTGGTAAGCCTTTGCTGCAACGGCCCTGTTTTGGTAAGTCTTCACGGCAATGGCCCTGTTTTGGTAAGCCTTCGCAGGAACGGCCCTGTTTTGGTAAGCCTTCGCGGCAACGGCCCTGTTTTGGTAAGCCTTCGCTGCACTTCTCTTTTATTACTCATCTTGCTGTTCTCTGTTCTTAGTTATCAATTCAAGTCTCTCCGCTTTCTGAGCATACAGATGCACTGGCCTCGACCTCTGCAATTTTTTTGGGGAAACATCCATATCCTCATACACCTGCTTATGCATATTGAAGTATAATTCAGTGTGAATGTTTCCTGCCGAGGTCTGAGCGCCAAAGTCTTAAAATATTAAATCAATAAAAATTTTCTAATTGTCTCTTCTTTCCATGTGAGTTTTTCAGATTGAAATACTGTCCATAATATCTACAGGAAATTAACAGTAAAACCACTGAGGTTATTCTCCCAAACACACAGTTTAGCAGATTTCTGTTTTTTTTTTTTTGGTGTTCTCTTGTTTTTTTATGCAAAAGACCAACGGAAATTGAGGCAAAATTGTGAACTAGGGGTGGCCGTTACAACAAAAATATGAGATAAAAATTTCTTTACAGTAAAATCAGGATTTCCCTACATAAACGCATAGCTCTGAAATAGTAAAAGTTTACCAGTTTGTATCAAACTCTACAGACATCTGCCTTGCCAGATTAAGGACAATGTATGTGAGGGGCAGTCATTTTTTTTAATAGCACAATCAATACATATACAGTAGTTTATAGTAATACTCTTTTTAAATAACTATGCTAATCCTATACTGCTAATTTGTTACCTCTAACAATTTCATCTCTGCTACACAAGTTTTATTTGCTTCTATTTTACTTAAGTCTAAGCAAAAGCATGATTGTAAAGAATGTCCCATTAAGACAATATATCTCTAGTAGCTGGTTAACATTTTCTAATCTTTTCCAATCTAAGATCGTCATATCACCTAGACCTATTGTAAACTGGATGAAAAGTTACCTATGATATTCAAATTTGTTTACAAACAAAATTCTCAGAACTGTGACATGCGTGAAAAAAATAACACAAAAGGACACCCCAAAGATACAATCTACTGCAACCAATTGTCTTCAAAAGTCACCTAGATAGCTAAGAGTCCAGCTGTGTTGGATTTAATTCCAGTATAAATGCCGATGTTCTTGAAGGCCTCAGAGGTTTGATTTGAAACATTTGAGCTGCAGTGGATGGAGTGTTGTAGTATGCAAATTATATAGTTGTGCAGGTGAGTATGTAAATTAGATTAATAATTTTACTCTGGTTTCTGTACAGAATGTATGGTCTGGTTTAACCTGTTTTCTAATGGTGCACACTGATGTGATTAAGGTGCTTTAGTCTTTTATTATAAACCCAGTAGGATTTTGGGGCTTAAAATGGAAAATTGTAAGAAATAATACAGAGCTCCCTTTCCTTGTTAACAAAATAGACAGAAATAGAAAATAGATGTCTGAATAAAATTCCCCAGGAAGAAATTCAAAATGTCTGGTAATGCTGTCTACACACCACCATTCTTTACACTTGTTCTTTTCGTGTATGTGTGTGTGTGTGTGTGTGTGTGTCCTGTTTGGCAATGTGGCAATAAGAATTGTTGTCTTAATGCCAAAAAGAGCCCAACCGATTTCACTTTCACAGGTGGAGCCTAACTGTCATAGTGCTCTGCTTGAGTTATATATGCAGGAAGCCTTATTAGATTTTATGCTGGAACTATTTCATGTTCAATGGACCCTGAAACAGGAAGGTAGAAAAGGAAAAAAAGAAGAGAGAAACAGATGAGACAAAATGCTAAAAGGGAGAAAAGATGAAAGAGAAAGAGGAGAGGAGAGGGAGAGAACAATATAACATCCTCTAAATTTGCTTCTACCCCTGCAAAGACAAATATAAAAAGAACAGCAAAAAAAAAAAAACATAAAGTATTACTGGTACAACCAAAGCCTTGATACTATCACAGAAGAATTTACAGTATGATTAAATACGAAATGTATAAGGTGACAGCTAAAGATAATAATAGGGGTATTCTGTATAGAAGCGAATCTGTAAGTACCTGAATCCAAACACTTGTAGATGCACTTGTATATGTAAGGTTTTTCCATAAGAAAAATGCTCAATAGTGGTTGTGAGGAGTCGAAGACCCGCTCCCCAGAGCACTGAGGCAGACACGAAGGGAACCAAAACCCCCGACCCAAGGTGCCTTGTTCTACATTGCATTGCAGAGACATACCCTATAGATTTACATTTATAGGTTTCTTTGTTGATTGCAAAGTTCTTTCTTTCTTTCCTATCTTCCTTTTAAGTCAATTTGAAATCTAAAATAGGTCAGGGGAATGCACAATGTTTGGTTAAACTGTACATAAACAGTCTTTTTAAACAGCCCTTTTGTAAGTTTAATGGTATATACTGTATAATTAGTTTAAACAATAAGTTTTAGTCTTAAATTGGACATACATCTGTCCACGTTGTGGTAGGAAGAGGATCAGAAAGTGGCTGGACAGCCAAGCATAAAGACAAATGCATCACTGCTCACACAAACACAATTTCCTTGGTGGTGATTGCACAATGATAGCAGCCCAGGAGCACTGTGATAACTTGAATCTATACACTGGGATCCAGAATAAAGCACACGACAACTCAGGACGTCACTTAAACACTCCGATTAACTCAGGTAATATTTCTTATAAAAAAAAAAATTTTCACACAAATATCTCTTGTGCTAGGCTATTCCACAAGGCTACTTGAAATCAGGGAATATGCAAGTAATATGTGAAACTAGTATTCTGAGTATTTTTGCAAAGATTTACTACTCTGTGGCCAAAAATGGCTGTGATGCCTGAAAACAAATTACCGAAAAATGTGCTATCCTTTTTATTTTTATTTGTTGTCCAACTACTTATTAAATGATAATTTAGCCTTTTTAGAATCCTAAATTATACTTTTGATGATCTGTGAAACCAAATTCAGTAAGAAAATTATGTCTGTATAACAAGAGAGCCCACCAATGAGGTGTTTGGAACGAATCCCATTAGATGTAACTTACACAAACAACTGGAATTTCCAAAGGCCAAAAAAAGCAGCACGGTCTTTACAGTTGTGCCTTACTTATCTATGTTCTCTCAGTGGGACTTATTTTTACCAACTTCTGACAAAATGTCATGGAAACATCCCTGTAGGTTTTATGAGCATAGATATTAGGAGTGGGGAAGGTTAAACTGATAGTCATTGATGTGGTCAGAAAGATAATTTTACCAGCCAAAGACAAACAAGTGTGAAAAGAAACGAACAAAGAACAGATCAATTTTTTTATCGCCTTCTTCTCACCTTCTCTCCTGAGCTGTCTGCGCCTGCAGGCGAGCAGAAGTAGACAATCACAGACTGACAGGAATGAAAAGAATGATTCAGCCAGTCAGCTTTTTGACACTCCGTGTCTCATTCCCTCACAGACGACAAGATTCATAGAACTGGCAAGTATGGGGCTAGAAGTGGACGTCAAAAGATGATATGAACAGAGACAAGAAGCTAAAGTATGCATAACGACAAAAAGGGCAGAGTGAGTTAAAAGTAGAAAGCTGGACAAAACTTGGGGGGGAAAAATCAATGAGTGAACGTAGATAGAAATTGTGAGAGAAAGCAAGTATAAGCCCATTTTAAATCCATAGATTTTGACACTTCTTGTACAGCAAAGGCCATCATTATGACTGAACTGGCAGGAACTTTACTTTTCTGCTACCAAACTGTTTTAATTGAATAAAACTAACTTTATTCCCTCCAACTGCAATGGCTGAAACAATAAATGAGCTCGTATGTACATTTATTAACTTTTACTGTACTTTGATCCAAATATCAAAGATATTCCATTCTTCCTGGCAGCATCCATCCATCCATCCATTCATCCATTGTCTTCTTCCTCCAAGTTCGGATCACAGGGACAAAAAGTCCAGGTGGGAATACCACTCACCCCTCTCCTCAGCAACATCGTCCTGCTCTTTCTGGGGGATTACAAGATGTTTAAAAACTTTAGCCTAAAGCTTGCTACATACTCCATGAGAACTGAGAAATTAGCTCTTGTTCTTTGGGTGGCAATACCAAGAAAATGTTTTTGTTTTAGCTCTGTCTATTCATACCTCACGGAAATTTGACATACACCACAAGGGCAGATATGGCAATAAGAGGAGGAGGCTTGTTACATATTCCACGAGACATCTGTTCTCGTTCCTGCAGCAAATTGTTCCGGAAGCGTGCTGTCTTTGGGGGTCTCTCTGCTTGTTCTCAACACGTCTGGGTAGAACTTTTTTTCTCACGAGGTGTCCGAATACTGTACTGTGATTGAACAGGATTTAGATGGACGTGTTTAGGTTGGGAAAATGAAATGTCTTATGCATCTGTTGAACTTAACAGTGTAGACGCACAGTCCCGCAGTTCAACTCTGTTGGTTTAAGTGGTCAAATACGCCACTTCCCCTCCCTTTCAGCATTTACTCTATAAATAATCCTAACGGGGCATTCCCAGCCCTGTAGCACTTTATGCCCCCAGTGTTTATAGTCTTTCCAAATAGCGCCAGAGCACGTGTGAGCTGTTGTGTCTGCTCCTTAACTTTTAGCTCTCCGCCTGCTTGGCTCGCCGTGTCCCCCTTCCCCACTGTCTGATCTTTAGTGATGCGGGGCTAACTTCTGCAGCTGAGTGTGTCGTGCAGTATGAATAGACAGAGCCAAAACAAACTTTTCTTGTGTTCTTGCCAACCCAACTACAAGAAAAAAAATGTTCTGGTAGATTATACAGCTAGCTAAAATTATTGAACCTTGTTGTTGTTTGCATTTGATAGATTAATTGAGGTAGCGAGTGCAGGGACAAAGCCAAACAACAGCACAGGGTAGGCGGGGAGCTGAAAGTAGAGGAGTGAAAAGACAGAAACAGGTCAAGGTATCCTTTGACGCTATTTGGAAAGACTGCAAATACTGGCGGCCTATAGTCTCATTGGCAAAGGGGAGTGCCGGGAACAAGAAGACAGAACTCCCAGAGGGGGGCTGCAAGAACAAAAGAATGAGATTGTGGTCCCCAATTAATCTCTCAGGTTTAAAACCATGTTGCTCAGCCCTCAATGCTAAGGTTTCACTAAGTTATCGTTATCATCCTCAGTCTAATGGTCAAACGGAACGCATAAATCAGGAATTGGAATCCACTCTCTGATGTCTGACCTCATTAGATACATGCACAAAAACTCCTACAGCTTACGTCACATTAAAAAAGATGTGCCAGATATTATATAAATGATTGAAACTCATGCTTTTCCACTCAAATAAAATACAAGCATTCTATTATTTTCAAAAACTATTTCTCTTAAATCTGGATGGTTGTCTGAGGTGTAGGTTCACCCTGTGATTGACTGACAAGAACTTTGTGGTCTTCTCTTCCTTATGGCAGCCAGGTAGGCTCCAGCACATCAGTTGTTCTGAGCGGTATAAAATACTGTATGTACAGTGAAGGGCTGAAAAGATGAAGTGCAGCTGAAAGTGCCATCAATGCATATACAAATACCTATTATACATTGAAGAACACTATAATTTCCTGGATGACCCAGGATTTTAAGTTGTTAACAGAACATAAGAGTTGTAGTTGAAAGATACTGCAACTTGGTACTTAAAAAGCACATTTATACATATATTTTTCCTAAGCCGATATTTTAACAAAAATAACAGAAATGTTCACAGTGGAACAGGTAGCTACAATGTAAAGTCGGGAAAATAGAAAGTTTAAAAATCCCCCAATTCATTGCCTAAAGACAAAGTGTCAACCACTGGGAAGGTCATTTTTGTAGACGATGTATTATTTGGTGTTGGAAACTATGTTTCCCTCAATAAACTTTATAATTTGAAAAGTGAATGCTATATTTACTTGGGTTATCTTTGTTAGATATAAAGATTTGTTTCATTATCCAAAACCTTTATATGTGACAAAACAGCATGAACAGGAGAGATCTGTAAGGGAGCAAATATGTTTTAACAACACTGTGAATAATCTTTAATGTGGAATTTGTCTTACCTAATACTGTTACTGTTGCTTTAATGTCTCTGCATAAATTGTTCAGCTGTTTTACATGCATCATTTTGCTGCAAATTAACTGAGTGGTAAAAATAAATGTGTGGAGCATTACATAATAAAATAAACAGTAAAATATAGAGTCAGCACATGTAGTTGATATCTACTACTGCCTACACATTTCTAAAATAAGTTTTTTGTTAATTTCACTTTTTGGATCAGAGCTCCTGGAAATTGGTTCAAGTTAAATTTGAAACATTTTAAGACCTTTTTGAAACCATTAAAACTTAAATATAAGACCTTCATAAATAAAAAAACTAAAACCTTCATAACTGTGTATTGCATGTTTTTTAATGACCATTATATAAATATACATCTAACTGTAATTATACATTATAGCACAAAATTATACATCTTGTGCTTTTATTCCCTATAGCACATTAAACATTAGGCTTCATAATTGAAACTGATGACACTGATTTCACCTTTTCATGGAAAACCCTGATAAACATAATTAGAAAGATTACAAGATTGTTAAAATTAGTCCCTTTTTTAATGCAAGTCCCAGAATTTAAAGCTTTTAAGTTTGACGTGTTTCCATTTGCTAGGGGGGATTTATGTTAACCAGCCTTTAGCATTACACCTCCTTAGCCCCTTTTACACTAGTCTTACCGTATTTCGCCTGCCTGGCTCCACTCCATTCTTCTCCTGTTGGTATACGTACATAAATAAAAACAAAGCACAGCATTTCTCTGCCTGTGCAGGGGATGGGATCTGATAATTCAGTCAAGACACAAGGAGTAATTTAAAACATTTATTAAAGCAACAGGTGGAGGGAAGGTGGAAACTGGCTGGTACGTACACAAGAACCATTGGAAGGATAGAGGACAGACAGGTCAGTGGCTGCAGGACACACAATAGAATGTTGTGCACTCTGAAATAAAGCCAATAACCTTTAATGAATCCAGGGTGTAGCACTGAATCCAAGTAGTGGGTCCAGGAGGCTTGCTGGTTTAAAAATAATTGTAGTTTTTTAGGCCAGAACCAGCTTTTGAGCTGTGAAGCAAAGCGTGGGAAATCCGTGGAACAGTCCAACATCATACACAGATAAGGAGAGGCAGGCAGAGGAAACAGAGGGTGAGCAGAGAGGTTTGTCCTAGAACAGTCCGATGTCTTGGTCCACAAAGTACACACACAGAGGCGGATGTAACAAAGGGATCAGGCAGATAGGCTTGTTCAGAGGTACTTGTAATGGTTCAGTGTCTAGAATCAGAAGGCCAGCTGAAGAATCTGACAGGAGAAAGGCAAACAGAAAGAGGTCCAGATAGCAATCTGGGTCAATCTCAGGAAGGCAGTCAAAGAACGCCGGGAGGTCTACTCACACGGATGGGTTTTGAGAATCTGGTAGTTACCCACTGGGAGAGCCGGGTATTTATAGGGCTCCTGCCAGGTGCAGCAACTCTCAGTAAAAGAGCTACTGCATGTTTAACCGCTCAGGCCTAATTTCAGGAGCTGAGCTGAGGAAGCAGCGTGTGATGTCATCCACACTGAAGCAGGGAAGAACAAAACAAACAGCCATAGACTGTGATATTACAGTACCCCCTCCTCAAGGTCCAGCACCTGGACCTCTAGGTTAATCAGGATGCAGTCTGTGAAACTCTCTAATGAGGGACTGGTTGATGATAAAGCAACCAGGAATCCAAGATCTTTATTAGGAACCATAACTGGTGATTGATGCCAGTTCTCAGGGAAATCGTCCACATACTTTTTCATCACCAACATCTGCAAGGGGATACAACTGACCCCTAGGGGTCATACAGTACTTTGAAGCAGTACAATAGAACAGTCATATGGTTGATGCAGGGGTAAAGATGTGATTGTTGAAAACCTATTTCAAATCATAATACTCCGATGGCACTTTGGTAAGATCAGGGTAGGCAGGGGTAGGCAGGATAGTTCTTTGGTTCTTTGTCTCAGAAAGACAAGATGATAAACACTCATCTGACAAGCCAAGAGTCTCTCTTGTGCTCCAATTAATATGGGGATTGTGACTTCCCCACCATTTGGCCCCTAGGACAATCAGCAGGTCAAACGCTAAACTTTGTATTTAAACTCAGCCTGTTTTGAGCTTAAATCCCAACACACCACAAAGTCATAATTTATGTCACTGCTTAAATTTCATGAATCTATTCCACATCAGCATCTGCAGGATTACTGAAAAATTCACATTTTCTTAGGCGTGCTGTAGGAACTTGACATCAAGTTCCCTATGTGCTGTTTATAAACATAAGCCACAGTATTTACTTTAAACTTGTTTTTAGCATCCATTTATTTATTTTTTGGTTCTCTTCAGCATGTCCCTTAAGTGGCTCCGGCTTTAGCCCGTGAGCATTGAGCTCCTGCAGCAGAGGAGTGGGGAGTGTAAGAGGCAGACTGGGTTGGAACTACCAAGGTGCTAGCGCAGAGCTCAGCCTTGAGCTTGACATGTCTGCAGCAAAACAAACAACAATACAGTAAACATGTCCATTGACAACCTCTTCACTAGGGAGGCAAAATGTCAAACTGTACATTTTCTCCAACTTGCCCCATGTATTAGAATATAAGTATATAGCTCTGTATCCGAGGAAACTTTGCTGCTTTATCACATCATGAAAAAAATGCATTAGGAGCATAGTAGAATTACAACAAAAATGTGATGGGAGCAACAATAGATAGAGGAGAAAACAAATGTATGACCTAAGGAAATGTATTTTGAGATCATTTGATTGCTAGATTTAAGTCTTTTTATGACATGGGAATTGGAATCTTGTTGAATAAATCACTCTTTTCAGGAAACCACACTTAGGCTTTAGCTCAGGAAAACAGATTTACTCTGTCAAAACAAAAATACTTTACAAAGACCTGGAGTGATACTTAGTTTAATCTGTTTCAAATTCCTCCTGATGTTCTGTTATTCATTGCCTCTGTCTTTGATTTATTGCCCTTGGCGTTCTCACATAGTCATTCTGTTTTGTCACCATCTGTTTGTTTGTTTTTCTAATTGTCCTTGCCTCTCTTTGTAAATCTACAGGAATCATATTTTCAATTGAGGGTGAAAACCATTTTCCATGAACTTTTGTAGTAACTTTTCCTAATTTCTGACCATTTCTAAGCTCCACACTTTGATGTTTAAACATCACATTCTCCCATTTACTTGCTGTTCTGATTGATATCAATGTTATGTATATAATATTTGACTCATATATATATATATGATATAATGTTTAAAAATTCTTTATTTTATTAGCATTTTAGTTTCTCTGTTAAGCAGAGCTGAGACCATATGGTTGTCATTAAAAAGATTATTACAGTCAGAATTTCCTGATGAGGTTTCATTTGCAAAACCCTAAGGAGTATTTTTGGATTAACATGTTACAGAAGTATGAAAACAATTCAAAGTAGAATTTTCTAAGCATTCTTCATGAATATTGACTTGCTTGAGTTTGTCTGCTGATCTGTTTTCACTCATTTTCAGTCCTGTTATTGTTCTTTACATGACAATAGTGAAATTGTGAAGAAAATAGACATGCAGAGGACAAATACTTGTCATTCGTCAAAGGAGTTAAAAGCAAGATACTTACTGTAAAATCAACATAAATCATTCTCATTTGTCACCTGGGATGGAATAAACATTCCCTATAAACAATTGGGCCTCTCCATCAGCAATGTCTTTTTCTCTTTTCAAACCTAGAGGTACGATATGGAACTGCTTCAGTGTAATGTGTAGCCCATGTTTACTTCCTGGTTTCTGCACCAATCAAATGAGAGTTCCCAGGGTTCCCGAAACAGAGCGCAGTATGTATTTTATTTTGGCAAAAGAGCAGCAGCCTGCCAACATGGAAGCCAGTAAGAGAAGCAGACAAGAAATAGAACAGAATAAAATATCTTATTCCAATCCCTTGTAGGTAAAAATTCACAACAGCAACACACCATTTAAAACGGCATATTAGATTGTTGCGATTGGCAAGCTGTTGTACAAATTTGAGACACAAGGTGTCAGTATTACCTGTAGCTCCATTAGAAATCTCCAGCAGATGTATGGGATTTAAAACTGAAGTCATTAAGAACAAACATGACTCAGTTGAAGATGCATGGCTTTTCTAATTTGTCCTAAATTTCCATAAATTGTAACTAAAGTAATTATAAAGGGATAGAAGAAAAGATTACTGGTTTTGGATGATACAAAGCTTAGAGTTTAATTTCAATAATATACTATTACAAATGTATCTGGTGAGTAGATATATAAAATAATCTGGGTTAATTTGTTGTACAGGAAATGCCCTGTATCAAGAAGGGATCAGGAAAGGTAATATGGGAAGCAGTTGATCCTGAATACAAATACAATTATTTTGAACATGTTTTTGTATCTTTAAAAATTGAAAATGGGTTTTTCAATTGAATGTTATTGAAATTAAAATAATTTCTTCCACAGTTTGTGCACAATTATTATTTAGAAAAAATTGGATTCAGACAGGTTTAGAGGATTTACTGGATCCACTGTACTTCAACAACCAATGAGCACCTAAGTCCTACAGTGTGTAGTGCACAAGGAAGGCTTTTTTATAAAACTTTTTTTTGTGGTGACTACATGTATAGGGAAATTACACAAGAAGTCCCCTCCTTCCACTTCCTAAGTGACTAATGCTTAAAGAGTTCCCTTTAAGTCATTATAGAATTGTCTCATTTGTCTGTTTAACTTGTTCACAGCTTGACAGAGTTACACAGCCATTGCAGGTATGCTTTTACTTGCCAGAAGAGTGAAAATAAGAAGCAGTTAGATGAGCAATGTAATTTTATCTTCAACATCAACAGATGTACTGAGACAAAAGCTGACAAACGTTTATAAAGACCTTAAAGGAACAGGGTGTAACTAGTTTGGCTTTTAATTAAGACATTTTAAATATTGCTTTTATAAATAAATATTCTGGTAAAGTTTAATAACATCACATCAAAAATGAAAGCGTACTTAGAATTAGTAGTTTCTAAATACACTGGGAGGCACCATGCTGTGTCACTATTTCTGATTTCAGTAGCCAAAAATGACCAAACTTGTCAGCCATATGCGTTTTCCCTATCTGTCTCCTATATGAAGATGTGTTTTCAGTGGAGGTGTAGAAAACAAACAAGATGACCATAGATCATTCTATTTGCTGCTTTCTGTTGAAATGGAGCACCATCTACTTTTTGCCCAGCGAGAGGGAAGATAAAGTAATAACCGGGAGAAAATGAGTCTATATTGGTGCAGCTATTATTACCATGAGGGAGCACAGACTCAAAACGGATGCACAGGTTGCAGGCTTTCTGCTGGACAGGTAAGTTAATTCAATATAGATCTGAAGTTTGTTTTTAGCGTTATGGGACGGGCGGTGTAGTCCAACAGCTACTCTGTTCTCCTGTAAGAGATGGCGTGTTTGTTCGTCTCCCTCTTCCTCCCAGAGAGTGTGTAGGTGAAGATGTGGAGGTATATCAGCCCTGTTCACGGTCTGTAGTGCAGCAGCCAGACCGGGTATCATTACTCATGTTTATAGTTTATTTTTTAGAGTCAAAATAAGCGACTGCGCATTCAGAAATAAGCCAAAAAAACTGTGACTAATGGATTTTACAAGCGGATTTGGCAACAGTGCCGAAAACCATTTCACACTATAACTGTAGCTATTAGCTAACGCATGAAGGACTTGTTGACATTGTCACATTTATGACACTCCATGGCTTCTGGAGTAGTTGTCACGTGCTTAACGGTGAGGTCATTTGTTATTCATTTAGCACACCACTAGATGGTGCACCAGTGTAAAAATGTGACACACTGGGGTTTTAAGCGTATGTGCAATTCTAATAACCTATTTTAAAGTTATCTATAACAGCTTAATGTCTATTAACGGCTTAATATCAGCCTTAATGCTGAGTGCATTAAAATCATAAAATAAGACATGATTGTAGTAGTAACTTACCCTGTCTTGATGTAGCTGAAGAATGTCATTTCCACACCCTCGATCCCAATATACATCACTTTTCAAAAAGGGAGTACATTACAAGGCAATGCGGGACATGATGTTACAATGTTACACATAATCGCCTAATGTTTGTCATTTCAGCCTGCATTACACATGCTTTTCAGTCGTCTCTCATTCATGGCAAGATAATAAATGTATGCAGCTTTCAAGATCTATAGAAAGGCTGGATAAATATTGCTCAAAAATACTGGAAGATTACAAGAAAGACAAGCTCCTTGGGAACAAAATACTACATAAGGTATAGAAAACAAACACATTTTGCTCAGCATTTTTTATATTATTTCTTAATCCTAAAAATTCATATTTTTGCAAAAAAAATGTTTGCAAGAGACATACAGCAGATTCTAATTAGGATTATTATTTGGATGCAATGGCTCTTGATGAGTGAGTGGAAACAATTTAGCACATTTATTAAATTCACATTAATTTGCATAAACATAATCAGTTTAAAAATGTAATCTATCAACTTCAGATGAACAAATTAAGTTTCTCACAATCTGTGTGGCATTATCAAAAGAATTTTGCTCCTTTTGTCACAGTACATTAGTGCTCTATTTGCTCATGTGGTCACAGACATAGAAAGCACCGAAATAGTTCTCCATTTTTTTGCATCCCTATTTTTATGTATTATTTGCGTTATAATAAGGCAAACTAGCCACAAGAAAATTAAAACAATGAAAACTGTTTAGTAATTCCTGCCAAAGAATCACAGAAGGTGGAAAGGATATATCCTGATTGTCTTCACACATCACAGACCAAAAGGGATCGCTTGTAGCAGACAGCCAAAGATCTGAAGCGGAAGCTCAAATCTTTCTAAGCCCTTCCAGATACTCTGTCAGCATTTGCTTTGCTCTGTCTGAGGGACAAACGCAACAGAGATTTGACTTGTGGGAATTTCAGCCAGTGCTTGGCACACAGTCAGTTCTGGGGAATGAAAAAAATCCCGTCTGCTAGATATTTAAGACAAGACCAAGCACAGACACACAGCTAGACTCTTTAATCCTACATTTCCGTTAAAGCGATTACATTGCCGCATGTTAAGTTTTAATCCTTATTAAAATGTAATCCATCCAATAGGGGTTGCCAGAACCCGAACATGCTTTTTTATCTATACTGTGTTTCTGCAATATTGTTTAGCTCTACCGTTGTGCAGCATGACAGGAAAACCACCCCGAGGAAAGATCCCACAATGAGCTTTGAACAGTTACAAACTGGATATTCCTTAAGAATAATGTGTTTAGTCAGATTGCAGATGTGCCCAAAATAAATGTTATAAGAGAGGTTTGATTGCTATTGTGTCAATAAAATGTTTTCCATGGAATATGAAGAAGGGTATATATATATATATATATATATATATATATATATATATATATATATATATATATATATATATATATATATTTGATATCTTGTTTTTAAAAGTAATTAAAAGCATTTCTTTCAACCTGGTCTGCTTTTATGTTGCTCTGAAGGTGCATAGCTGCGTTATTTGACTTTTTTTTAATTTATATGTCAGTAGCTCATGCTGGTTGCATACAAAGTTTTTATGCAAGATAATCATGTCTTGCTGGGATATTAGTTAACATTTTTTGCCGTTTTACGCTTTATGTTTGCTCAGTTTGTTAGTAAATAAATACTTTCATGCTTATTTTTAATAACAGAGGAAGTACAATATTGCACATGCACAGCAGGGGATAAAACAAGGTAGCAGCTAACGGCTATTAGCATCTTCCAGCGAAACAATGAAGAATGGTACAAGATCAAACATATATGATTCGAAGAGGGAAAAGACTGGAATGTCGCTGGCAGTACAGTATGAATATTGGTGTTCACTAAACCTGCCCATTGCTCAGACGTGACCGTAGAGTTGATTGACATGAATACATTTTCTGATATGAGGATCTTAAAGTTTTTGTAGATTGGTGTATTTCATTGATAACAGTTGGTCTTCGATCACGCTGAGCTGCTGCTTTACTGCAAGGCATTGCAGAAGGTCAGGCTTGGTCTGGTATTATTTACAAATGATTTATTTTTTAATCAAACAAGCATAATAGCGGTAGATAGCGCCCCGTCTGTTTATATTTGCTCATTGCGCCCAGCCCTGGATTCTTTCTAGCCTCAAAAAGGACTATCAGCACACTATCAAGATGGAGGTTTGATGTATATAGCTTTATTTTATCATGGTTAGACTTTTTTGTCATAAGCATATAACGTGGCTATATACCTTTCATATTTTTTGAGACATACCCATTTCACTTCCCAGCAGAAAGCCGACTGTCTTAGTTGAAACAAATTATATGACTTCTAAATTTGCCATGGGTACGCAACTTTCTGAATTCATGTATTGATAAAACATGTCTATAACTGAAGTGTATTTAGTGATTACATCACTTACTGAAATGTGCTTGATTTCTAAAAAGAAAGGAGGTCATGTGATCTACATGTTTCACTTAGTTGTTGGCAAAATGGTATTTCCTCAAGAGCTTTAACAAGTTAATGGAAAGTTAGTAAATTATTGTTTGAATTACCTTTCATTGTTGTAATTAATTATGTTATTGATAGGTATAACAAACATTTAAGAAAATAATATAAAATGAATCATTTGCTGGACCATAGTATTTTAATCACTGTTCCTCTGCAATCTATGAAAATATTTAAATACAAAGAAAAAATTTTCTGATACAGAATGGTTAAAGAACAAGAGCATAGTTTGTGTACAACTACAAAATTATATTCTGATGAAAATCAACAAGAGGGATCTTATTTGTTTAATTTTAGCTTCCCTTCATTGGCTTCCTGTTAAATCAAGAATAGAATTTAAAATTCTTCTTCTAACGTATAAAGCCCTTAATAATCAAGCTCCATCATATATCAGAGCTCTGATTACCCCGTATGTTCCTAACAGAGCACTTCGCTCTCAGACCGCAGGTCTGCTGGTGGTTCCTAGAGTCTCTAAAAGTAGAATGGGAGGCAGATCCTTTAGCTTTCAGGCTCCTCACCTGTGGAACCAACTCCCAGTTTTGGTCCGTGAGGCAGACACCCTATCTACTTTTAAGACTAATCTTAAAACTTTCCTTTTTGGCAAAGCTTATAGTTAGAGTGGCTCATGTTACTCTGAGCTACCTCTATAGTTGTGCTGCTATAGGCTTAGGCTACTGGAGGACATCAGGGTCTAATTTTCTCACTCTACTGATTTCTACTGTTCTCCAGTCTACTGTTCTCCAGTTTTGCATTGCATTACATTTAAATGACTGTCGTCAATTCAGCTTTTAACTTTTTGCTCTCTCTTTTTTTTCTTCATAGTGGGTACACCTGGTCTGACGTTCTGTTAACTGTGACATCATCCAGGGAAGACAGATCACCCGCTATTATAATCTAATGTAGAACACATTACTGGATCAATGTGTGCTTCTGTGCTTTTTTGTCTGTCTTGTTGTGTCTCTGCTCTGTCTTCTCTAACCCTCAGTCGGTCGAGGCAGATGACCGTTCATACTAAGCCTGGTTCTGCTGGAGGTTTTTCCTTCCCGCTAATGGGTGTTTTTTTCTTTCCACTGTCGCTTCATGCCTGCTCAGTACGAGGGATTGCTGCAAAGCTTTGGACAATGCAGACGACTCTCCCTGTAGCTATACGCTTCTTCAGGAGTGAATGCTGCTTGTCAGGACTTTGAAGCAATCAACTGGTTCCCTTATATAGGACATTTTTGACCAATCTGTATAATCTGACTGATTCTGACTTTGTAAAGTGCCTCGAGATAACATGTTTCATGAATTGGCGCTATATAAATAAAATTGAACTGAATTGAATAGTAAGAAGACAAAAAATTGCAATATTGTTACAATGCTGGGTCCAATATTGTTGCCTGGCCAGCAAGACTAACTTACACTATGTATATTCAACACACAGCTGAACAGGATCAGACTCTTTGGTCTAAAATTTACCGGACTAATCACAGTGCGGGAGGTAGGAGTTTACGATTTGTCAACCATAATGCAACAGTGCTTTTCTGTAACCATAACAGTCAGGATAGTGGCCACAATGGAACGATGTTTTAATGATAACCTTTATTATGTCCTGAGTGAGCAGGAAATACCTTTAAAAACTCAGCAACTGGCTTCTCTAGGAGCTAAAACAGAGCATGTTGCTTAGAGTTTGTGTCACATCAGTAATTACCTCATTGGTTCTACCGCCGCTAACCATGTTGGTTCCGCCTTTGAAATGGAGCTCTACCGGCAGCTTTCCAAACTGATAGGCCGTGTTTACAGTATAAGTCAGTCTGTCATGAATGGGGACAGAAGGACCCAGTATTCAGGCCGGACAAGCAGATGATATTTAAAGGAAATTTATAAACGAAAAAACGATCAGACAGAACTTAAATGGGCATCTAGCCAAAAACAGAACAACATAGCTCAAAAACCAAAATAGTCCAAAACTGATAAATGGTAAGACTAAATCAAAAACAGGAGACAGGCAAGATCCAATATACGAAAATCAGATCCAGTCAGGCAACGGGCAGGCAGTCAGAAAAAACAGGACAATCGGGGGTCAGGCTGGCTCAGAACTCCAGAGGCTAATTGGGTCAGGTCTACAAGCAAACAGAGTACGGGGAATGCTGGAAAAGACTCACCAATAGGCATGGAAAACAATGATCTGGCAGAGTGCAGGAGACAGAGGCAGGTATAAATAGGGGAGTAAGCAGGTGAATTGAGTAGAAACTACTTACAGGAAACAGGTGGAACTAATCAGAGGCAGGGAAGTGACTGACAGAGAACCAAACTGATAGGTTGGTGACTGCTGTCAGGGGAGTGACAAACTGATTGGGTAAAAACAGGGAGGTGAGCTGGCAGGTGAACAGAACTGAACTAAAAGCTTGCAGAACCCTGACTGATGATATAAAATAAAGAACAAAAGCAAACCACAACAAAACTCAAACTATTCCATAAACCAAACTAAGAAAGAACCTTAACCTAAGACAGAATTGGTAAAATAGAAAGAAGTACAAAACAAACCAATAACAAAACTCCAATCATGACACAGTCTGGCTGTCCAGGCTACCAAAGTTGGAACATGAATAGGTAAAAGGGAGGAATTGGGTCCTGTTTGTTCCTTTAGTCAATTTTGTCTTTAAACATGAGAATAGTTGATAGTCTTTGTGTATTTGTTTAGGTATGTGTTGTAACTACTTGGTCATGACAAATAAAAATAATTCAATTGCATATTTTTTCTATTATTTGCACTATATTTTTGAGTTTCATAAAACAGACCTCATTTATGTTATTTATCACAAATCTGCTTCTCCAAAACATTATTTGGGTGAAACTTAACACAAATGTAACCTAGTAAATTAAGTTGCTGTCATCCCCCTTATGAGTGTGTAAGAATAACACAAAGCCAACTGGTCTGCACATTACCAGCTTCTAAGTTGCTCCTGTTTTATTATCTATTATTATCTAAGACTGAGTTCACTACAATATTTTGTTTCCATTAAAGACAAGCACACTTGACTATGGCAATGAAATCAATGTAAAAATTAATTATACTCCAGCGTGCTGAGATGAGACTGGCCGATAAACCTGTCTGAGAATCAGTGTATGTGTGCGTGCACATATAACATCATCTAAGGTTTATTATTTTTGATGCCGGCAGAGTTGTACTGTCACAGTTTGATGCTGCAAGATGATGGTGTTAGCTACACATGGTCCAGGAGGCACTCCAAGTGGGAGAACTCTAACCTAACATGCTTAGCAGTGTTTTTCACACTAAAGCTATACGCACTTTAATGAGTACCCGTGATTGTGTGAGAGCAAGTGTAAGAAATACCAAAGCAGACAGCGGGGTGGTGTGAAGTTGATAAACTGACAAGATAAACCATATTTTAGCTGGTAAACTGTGCTTGGCAGCATATATAGTAGCTGAAGTGCATACGTGTGTGTCAAACTGTCAAACAGTAGTGGAACAGACAAATCCCCTTCTGCACATCAGCTTCAAAGCAAGACTACCCAGAGACTGCAGAAGCTTGGGAAAGAGACTCTGTGTGTGTGTGTGTGTGTGTGTGTGTGTGTGTGTGTGTGTGTGTGTGTGTGTGTGTGTGTGTGTGTGTGTGTGTGTGTGTGTGTGTGTGTGTGTGTGTGTGTGGCAAGTGTATCTGACACAGATACACTTAAGGATTGGCTCTTAGTAGCTTAGAGGGAAGAGAAAAGATGGATGGAATACAGCAACAGTGAAAAAGTGAAACGGAGCATGGGCAGAGAGGCAAAAGAAACAGGGAAGATGTAAAATAAGAAAGGCCAAGGAAATGGATGAAATGCGGATGAGGGGGAAAGAGGGAGGTCAGAACCTGAGAAGAACGATGCAAGGATGTCATAAAAGCAGGAGGACAAGGTTGAGTTAAATGCCCAAGAACTGGAGAAGATGGGAACGAGGGAAGCAAGGGAGCAAAAAAGAATTAAAGAGAAACAATGGCGGAAAGGAACTAAGATGTGTGCGTGCAAAAATAGAATGATAATCAGACAGGTTAAAAAGAAACAGACTGCAGAATAAACAATGAAATATGTACTAATAGTTGGGTTGTCACCTTCAGAAAAAGAAAGAAACACACCAAAAGAAGACTGCAAGACGGTGACCAGAGATCTAAGGGGTGGCAGGCTAGGCTAAAAGCACAAATCTACAGGGTCCAAAGAGTATTGAAAAGTGAGAGAAAAAAGGAGGAAATGTTGAACGGGTGGAGGAATAGCACATCATTCGAAAAAGTGATGCAACTCTGCAAAAGAGACGAAAAAAGGAATGTAGGGAAGAACTAAAATAAGCAAAACATTTGGGAGAGAAGTGTAAAATGAGGATGAAGGAGACTGTATCCAGCATGAAGAAAAGATGAAAGTCCCAGTAAAAGATAACAATTCCTGTATAAATTTGTTTCGCAAGCAGATCCTCTTACAAAACTATAATCTTTTAACATCTGCACCAGATTCTACGGGATATAGCTCTTTAATGTTCTCCACAGAATTGTATAAGATTGTGTGCAATTATTTAAAAAATGTATTTATTACAAGGTATGGCATGACAGAAGATTCTACTGCATAACAACCTTGAATAAAAATACCATTGATTCCCAGTAGTTAAACTGTGTTGCCTAATATTACAACTCAGTAGTGCCCACACCATGACTGTCATGTGGTATTACCAAACAGCAATATATGTCTTTCTAGCAAGTAAAGGAAAAGTGTGGTAGCTTACTTTCTGCCAGTTGTTTGGAAGTGTGCAGCACTAGTGGGATGATGCTATCATCTACCGCTGGTATTGACCTCTGATCCATCTAGAGAAGCCTAGAACCACTGTGAGGATAATGTTATTTAATCCAACTTCAGAGGGAAAAGCCGGAGCTGGAGACTTCCTCACTGGCCATACACAGCATGTCAGGACACAGGGCTGTGTCTCTGACAGGCTGGTCTGCAGTACTGGTGCCTGGCAGGGAACTGTACAAGCACTGTTCCTTTTCACCCTATACACTGCAGACTTCTACATTAACTCCTAGGCTTACCATCTTCAGAACTTATCCCAGGTTAGGATGGCTCAAAGTACAGAGTCTGGACACAGAACTTTGTGGACTGGTTCAAACAGAAGCATCTACTGATCAATGCGGGGAAAACCAAGCAGTTGGTTTTGGATTTCTGAAAGTGCAGACCCACCACACTAACACTGGTGAACATTCAGGGGGCTGGCATTGAGATAGTACCTCAGTGTTTACCTGAATGCTAAATTGGACTGGAGTCACAACACTAATGCTGTTGACAGGAGGTGTCAGAGCAGACTCTGCCTGCAAAGGAGACTAGGATCTTTTGGAGTTCATCGGACACTCCATCTATGCGTTCTTACCACCGTAGAGTATGCTGAATCTGTCTCAGCATACATCCAAAAATCACCACAAGGGCAAATCAGAAATCCTGGATGAGCAATGAGATTTGCAAAATTCTGAGAGCACAAAATGCAATGTTTCAAGTTTGAGGACAGAGAGACACCCAGATTAGCCAGAGACAACCTGAACCATGTCATAGTAATAACAAAGTGCTCAGGGTTAAGAGCAGTGGGGTCTTAACCCTGATGATCCAGGACTGTTGGCCAGGTTCAGTACAAACCACATGATCAAGTATGCGGATGACACGACAGTGGTTGGTCCCTTTAGGGACAACAGCTTACTGGTTTACGTAGAGGAAATGAAATGCAATCTGAACCTGAATATCAACAAAATAAAAGAGATCATCATTGATGTCAGGAAAAATCTGCCAAGTCACACACACCCCTTCATCAATAATGCCGCAGTGGAGCAAGTCAGCAGCATCAAATTCCTGGGGGTCCAGACCAAAGATACTTTAACCTGGACCCTCCACACCTCTGCTCTTGTGAACAGAGTACAGCTAGGGTTGCCAACTCTCCCTTGAAAAAAGGAACTGACCCATATTTAGAAACAAAAGTATGTGTCTAATTAAATTCATGGTTGAGTCAAATGATTACAAAATCTTTTCACACACTAAAGAAAAGGCAAAAATGAATCATGTCAGTAGTGTGGAAGACAATGCCTGATCAAAAAGTGACCAAGGATTATTTTTCTAGGAGTTGGCAACCATTGTGTAGCTTGTTGCTGCAGCAGCCTATCTACAGGTGAGAGGAAGCAGTTAACTAAGCTAATCAGGAGGTCAAGCTCTGTTCTAGGATGCCCCCTCAACCCTGTACAGGTGGCTGGAGACAGAAGGACTGTGGTAAAATAATACAACTGTTGCATTATTGCAGATACCTCCTCTCAGCAATTGTTACACTTTATACCCATAACTGATCCCTACAAACTCAATAAGGGTTTAAATCCCTGTTTTTCACATTTCTTTTTCAGTCTTATAGATACTGTGTTGGTGTTTTTTATGCATAAATATACATACACGATTTACATTTTTTTTCAAATACCCATACCCAGGTCCACACTTCTTTAATTCCTTGATTATGCAATTTTTAATACCTAATAGCTGCACATTATTTTTTATTAGTTTGTAAATCAGTCATTTCCTGCTTGTACAACTGAATTTCTCCAAGGTGTGATGATAATATGATCATTCTATTCTATTCTACTAAAGGTTATGGGTCTTTGTTTCCTACCAAAAAAAAAATATGTGTAGATCATAACAATATTCAGATGGTGTAATATTATTTTGAAAGTTTGTGAAAAAGGAGCTTCAGGTGCCCCAGTGGTCATAATTACAGAAGCCAGAAAGATGGCTAACACAGCAGCAGTTTGACACTAAAGTCCAATTTGTTTAGGTAAGATCAGGTTTCCTGTTCTTGCAAGCAACTAACCAAACTCTGTTTTTTACTCTTTTTGGAACTAACCAAACCATTACCCCAAGTAAAAAGTAATGGCCTCCAGTTATTTTGCCCTCATTCCTGGAATGGTCAAACCAAAAAGGGCCGCAAACATTCACAGAACCTTCCCATCAAATCCCACAACCTGACCCAAGCAGGATTGTTGAGGGAAGATTGCTATAAAAATGCCTGCAAACAGGCATGCTAAGTCTCTAGAGAGTTCCATAAAAAGACAAAAAGCTGTAATTGCTGTCAAAGGGGCTTTAAAGCAGTCTGGAATAAAGGCTCTGAATAGTAACAAGTGAAATTGAGGAACAAAAAGAAGGTTTAAATGAAAAAAACTGTTTTACATGAAAAATTTTCAATGAATCTAGCACATTGTACCTGACATCTAGGCTTTGCCTTGGTTATCCAGCTTAACTAACTCCAACAATTAAAATCTCAACACTCTGCAACTCTGAGGTGATGTTTGTGTAACAATAGATGACCAATCACACTCTTTGACTTAATGTGGGGTATTAAAAAAGTAAGTTAACTCTAGGTGGTCATTTGAAGGCAGTACAGGAAATCTACGATTGACGAGTCATTTTAATTTACAGCACTATGAAAAAAAGAATCATGTACTTATTCTGTTGTTTCCTTTTTAGTTCCCTTCAAATCCATATTATCAAACAAGGTTTAAGATACAAATAAAATCTCAGTTTTCCAATTTCATTTCATTAATTAATTTCTTCTATCCTTGGTGGGAACAACTGCCATCTAGTGTTTGCAATAACTGGCCAAGAATCTATTACATTTTTTAGGTATGTCGACCCACTCTTCTTTTCAGAATAGATTATTCCAGCCACATTTGAGGTTAGCAAGCATAAAGGCCTGCCTGAAGTAGCACCAGGTAATGTTCATGTGGAGCTCCCCCTACAGGACCTTTAGAAAATAGCACTGTCATAAACACAACCCTTTGCGTGCAAACCCACAACAATGCACTGTCATTCTCAAAGCAGCTGGAAGACACATATCTCGACAAAATGCCACGATTCCCAGGGGTTTGATTACTTTAGTGTAAGGTTCCTGGGCATGTGCAGCTCTGTTTGTGTCTTCACATTTTAGTATTGTTTATTATCTGTTGACTCAGTTCCTGTCATCAGTCTGTTTTTGCTCATTATTATTTAGTAGTTTATTCTTGTTTCTGTTAGATCCTTATTTTCCTACCTCAGTTAAGTCAGCAAGTTTATTTCTGGCTACAAGAGGACTACGTTAGTATAAATGAGTCAACCCCCTCCAGTTATTCAAATTTCCACATTCCCAGATCTGTGGGAAGAGGAGGAGGAGTGGCAACTATCTTTCAGTCTGATTTATTAATTAGTCCCAGGCCAACTAATAATTACAGTTCTTTTGAACATTTAACCCTCAGTTTCCCTCATCCAAACTGCAAAGCAATAAAACCTCTTCTGTTTGTTGTTTTGTATCGTCCACCAGGCCCTTACACTCAGTTTTTGGATGAGTTGTCAGATTTCTTATCTGATTTGGTGTTAAATACTGATAAGGTTATTATAGTGGGTGATTTTAACATCCATGTTGACACTGAATGTGATAACCTTAGTGTAGCCTTTAAAACTATCCTAGATTCAATTGGTTTTGCTCAAAATGTGCATGAACCGACGCACTCTCGGCTCCATACTTTAGACCTTGTGCTGACATATGGCATTGATTGTGAAGAATTAACAGTATTTCCTCACAACCCTGTCCTGTCTGATCATTTTTAATAACATTTGAGTTTAATCTAACTGAATTCTCCACCCCCAAAAGAGGGTTCCATTATAGTAGATTTTTATCGGATAATGCTGTATCAAAACTTAAAGAGTCTGTCCCCTTCTTAATATCCTCAGTATTGCAGAAATGCCCTGTAGATGGCAGCGTTGCTGTTTCTTCCCATTCACAAATCGATACCTTTGCTAACAATCTGACTTTCTCATTGCGTTCTGCATTAGACAATGTAGCTCCCTTGAAACAGAAGGTGATTATTCACAGGAAGCTGGCTCCTTGGTTTAATTCAGAGCTGCGTTCCTTGAAGCACAATGTTAGGAAATTGGAGAGAAAATGGCGCTCTACACACCAAGAGGAATCCTACTTAATCTGGAGGGACAGACTATTGTTGTATAACAAGACCCTCCGCAGAGTTAGAGCAGCATATTTTTCATCATTAATTGAAGAGAATAAAAATAATCCTAGATTTCTCTTTAGTACAGTTTCCAAACTTACCCAGAGCCACAGCTCTGTTGATCCATCCATTCCCTTAGCTCTCAGTAGTAATGATTTTATGGGATTCTTCATAAATAAAATTGATGCCATTAAAAATAAAATAATTGGCATCCTCCCAAACATGATTACCTCGTCCTCAGTAAGTGAGGCAGCAGGGAGGAATCTTTAGAATCTGCGCAGTGTTTGAACTGTTTAGAAGCAGTAGAGCTTTCTGAGCTATCTAAAAATTTAGCTTCATCTAAACCTTCTACCTGTATGTTAGACCCAATCCCAACCAAGTTGTTTAAGGACATATTCCCTTTTATCAGTGGCACTATTTTAGACATGATTAATCTATCCTTAGTAAATGGATATGTACCACAGGTTTTGAAAGTAGCTGTTATTAAACCTTTACTTAAGAAACCTTCTCTTGATCAAGATGAGTTAGTAAATTACAGACCTATATCTAATCTTCTTTTCTTATCTAAAATTCTTGAGAAAGTAGTTGCTAATCAACTTTGTGAACATTTACAAAGTAATGACCTACTTGAGGAGTTTCAGTCAGGCTTCAGAGCTCATCATAGCACTGAAACAGCTCTGGTGAAGGTCACTAATGATATTCTCATGGCCTCAGATAATGGACTTGTGTCTATACTTGTCCTGTTAGATCTCAGTGCTGCGTTTGATACAGTTGATCACAATATTCTCCTACAAAGACTTGAACATACTGTAGGGATTAAGGGGAAAGCATTAGGCTGGTTTAAATCTTATCTGTCAGACAGATTCCAATTTGTTCATGTTAATAATAAATCTTCCTCAAACTCTAGGGTCACCTGTGGAGTACCACAGGGTTCAGTCCTTGGACCAATTCTCTTTACTATATATATGCTTCCGATAGGCAAAATTATCAGACAGCATGGGATTAATTTCCACTGTTATGCTGATGATACTCAGCTATATTTATCCATAAATCCTGATGAATCCAATCAATTACTTCGACTGCAGTCATGTCTTGATGACATCAAAAGCTGGATGACTTTAAATTTCCTGCATCTAAATTCTGACAAGACCGAAGTTTTAATCTTTGGGCCAGAGTCCTCAAAAAATAAACTTCTTAACCAATCACTTAATCTGGGTGGCATTAACCTGGCCTCTGGTAATAAAGTAAAAAATCTTGGTGTTATTTTTGACCAAGACATGTCATTTAAATCCCATATTAAACAGGTTTCCAGAGTTTCCTTTTTTCACCTCCGGAATATCGCCAAAATTAGAAATATTCTGTCCAGGGGTGATGCTGAAAAACTGGTCCATGCATTTGTTACTTCAAGGCTGGACTATTGTAATTCTTTACTATCAGGAAGTCCACAAAATGCAGTTCAAAGCCTTCAGCTGATCCAAAATACTGCAGCAAGAGTTCTGATGAAAATCAACAAGAGGGATCATATTTCTCCAATTTTAGCTTCCCTTCATTGGCTTCCTGTTAAATCAAGAATAGAATTTAAAATTCTTCTTCTAACGTATAAAGCCCTTCATAATCAAACTCCATCATATATCAGAGCTCTGATTACCCCGTATGTTCCTAACAGAGCACTTCGCTCTCAGACCGCAGGTCTGCTGGTGGTTCCTAGAGTCTCTAAAAGTAGAATGGGAGGCAGATCCTTTAGCTATCAGGCTCCTCTCCTGTGGAACCAACTCCCAGTTTTGGTCCGTGAGGCAGACACCCTGTCTACTTTTAAGACTAGGCTTAAAACTTTTCTTTTTGACAAAAATTATAACTAGTGACTCATGTTACTCTGAGCTACCTTTATAGTTTTACTGCTATAGGCTTAGGTTACTGGAGTATATCAGGATCTAATTTTCTCACTATATTGAGTTCTACTGTTCTTCAATTATGCATTATGTGTTGTCATTTCTGCTTTAACTTTCTGTTCTCTCTCTTTTCTCTTCATAGTAGGTACACCTGGTCTGGCGTTCTGTTAACTGTGACATCATCCAGAGAAGACGGCTCACCCGCTACTACCATCTAATGTAGAACAGATTACTAGATCAATGTGTGCTTCTGTGCTTTTTTGTTTCTCTTGTTGTGTCTCTGTTCTGTCTTCTGTAACCCCAGTCGGTCGAGGCAGATGACCGTTCATACTGAGCCCGGTTCTGCCGGAGGTTTTTTTTTTTTTTTTCCCGTTAATGGGTGGTTTTTCTTCCCACTGTCGCTTCATGCTTGCTCAGTATGAGGGATTGCAGCAAAGCCATGTACAATGCAGATGACTCTTCCTGTGGCTCTACGGTTCCCCAGGAGTGAATGCTGCTTGTCGGGACTTTGATGCAATCAACTGGTTTCCTTATATAGGACATTTTTGACCAATCTGTATAATCTGACCCAATCTGTATAATATGATTGAACTTGACTTTGTAAAGTGCCTTGAGATGACATGTTTCATGATTTGGCGCTATATAAATAAAATTGAATTGAATTGAATTGAATTGAATTTCACCCTTATCTGTACATTCCCAATGGTTTCCTGTTAGGTTCTGCTCTCCTCCTGTCCCTGTGAGATCATTGCTCTCTCTCTGAGCTTAATTAGCATTACTCTTGTCACCTGTGCTAATTGCTCAACCTGTTTCCCCCTCATTCTGCTCCGCTATTTATTCATCCAGATCATTCACACTCATTGTCTGGTCCTCCGTTATGCCCCTGTTTGAGACTCCACCTTGTCATGTTCTTGATCCTTTGCCATTTCATTATTAATAAACCTTTCACATCCTCATGGGGCTCTCTACCTCTTGTCTGCAATTTGGTACATTACCAACACTAAACAATATGACACATAGTGTCTGAAGACGTGGGTAGTATTGTACATCATCGAATATATATATTATAAATATATTAATATGAAATGTGCAGATATGCAAACTAGTGTACAGTATTAACGTGTAATTGTAAGCAAGGAAGTTTGTTCTTTTTACAGGCACCAAGGAACTGCCCCCCGCAGCAGGGTGCCATGACTGTATTAAGGCTCTCTTCCGACAGACAATAATTTCCCGCTGCTATGCAGCATAGGAAGGGAAAGTCTGCAGTCTTTCTTCTGCGTAACCAGACGCCGGGGTAAAAGAATCTATCTATGCTGAAACCAGCCTAGTGATTTTCTCAGCTGTTACAGGAAACCTGACTTGAGACGCTGTCAAGCAGTCTGCCTTTCTGCGGCCAGGCCAAGCTCAGAGGAAGAGCTGATCTGAAATCACCCGCTGCAACTGGGTCAAAGACTCACGAGAGCAGCTACCACAGGGGAGCTGAGTAGAGGCCCTGCTATCCCCATGCTGTGACACCCTTTACAGGCCGGAGACCTGCATGAAGGACCCCAGAGCCGCCTGCTCCAACAGCCACGCTTCAGCTAGCCTATAGTCTCCAAGCCACCTGTCTGCTAATCAGACAATCAGCCTTCACCCTGCCGGCTTCAACTGCTTCCAACTGGATGCCCAAAGTGAACCGAAATGACACAGAGGCACTGATAGGTTTGGCAGGTTTGGCAGAGATATAAACAGGGAAAGTAAATGGGTTATGTATTATGGTTTACTTAATGCGTTTTCACTGTGTTTAAAACACATGGAGCTTACAGGATAGCTCCCGCTAGCTTCCTCAAAACCATGCCATGCTGATGTAATTCGAGTGTGTTTTACAGTTATAACAAACTTTATTTCCACAAGGGCTTAATAGATTGATGGGATATTAATATTTGTGTTTTCTGGTCTGCTCATTACGACCAAAATCGAGTTTGAAGGTTTTTAAAATTAGCTCTGAATGTCCGCTAGCATAAATGCTATTAGCTCCTGGATTACATACCACACAACTACAGTTCATTTCAAACATAAGGTTTGTTTCGTTTCGCACCACCATCGTTCGATCATGCTATGACCATTATTACTGCATTATTACCGCATTAATATGGAACATTAATTTTGATTTAATGGTGTTTTTGTATAACTTTAGGATTAACCCATTTAGCGACCGATCGCAACAGCAACCCCTAGCTTCCCAGGGGAATAATCACATTAATAAAACCAAGCGTCCTAAATTACTGAGCAAATCATTCTTTAAGTTGTTATTTTATCAACTAAGGTTTGTTTAACTCAGAATTTTTATTGCAAATGGGTCATTCATTCATTGTGAATGTCATTGGGAATGTTAAAAATTTGTTGAGCTAATTTAATCTCAGTCCGCATTCTTTAAGATGAACTTTAAGATTCTTTGCAGTGAACCAGATTTCACTGAATCATTCTGATGATCATCAATCATTTTATTTTGTCCTTTTTTGTTTCTTTTGTGTGTACATTTTTCCTTAACTTCTTTTTATCTTAATTTTACCTTTAGTTAAGTTTAGATTTAGTTAAGTTTCACTAGCCTAGTAGAGAGGATTTGTTGAATGAAATATAGTGTTAATTCAGATAAACAGCTTTCTATAGTGATGTTCTCTGGATGTTAATTTTATTTCTGTTAATACATTCTTAAACTTGAAGAGAAGTTGTCATTCCGTTATTCTATATGTGTGCAGAATTTGCTGTTAAAAGAACGACAGTGCTCAGATCACTCCTTTCAACTATTGTCCTAATATCAGCCCATTGGCAGTTATTTATTAAACATTTAATAACTTAAAACAGTGTGTAATAGCATAAGAGTTGTCTGATTGTACATTTTGTGTATGTGCAATGTTTTTTTTTTTTTTGATTCAGTGCAGTTGTGTGATAATGGCGTGTTTAATAGTTCTATGCTTTTAATATAAGTCCAAGAGAGGCTGAGATTTGGACTTTTTTATTTTTAGTTGGAAACAATAAGGTCTGGGAAAACTAAATGTAGTGTTATGTCCATTCAATTAACTCAAAAGTCTGGCATTAGCATAGCACTGTGATAAACAAGCACTGATGTCAGGCAAACCACTGAATGAAGTAAACATTCATACTAAAAAGAGGTAACTACAGCAGCTAAGTAGGACAATGGTCACAACAAAGCAGAGTTTTCTTCTGCCTGCAAGAAACCCAAGTTTCTTCAATTTGGCTGAGTTTCACTGCTAAGTTCTTCTCCTCGTGCTCCCTTGCTGATGTAGATAGCTCTCCGAACATGAATGTTTACTCAAGTGTTGACTCCAGTACTGCTTCCTGTTCGCTCTCGTTTGCTCTGCTATCACTTTTTATATTTGTTTGGAAATAAGTCTGAATATCCATACCACACCAGCGACAGTGTGGTATGGATATTTGACTCAGTGACCCACCCCTCTCCGGTTATAATTACATGTTGCCTTCAGTCGTTGATTTGATAGATTGAATTGTATGAATGATGTATCAAATATAGGAATAATAGAAAGTTGGCCACTCTGAGGTAAAAACAAACAAAACAAAAAAATAAAACCCAGCTTCCAGTCCAGGGTGGGCACGGCTGGCTCTTCAGGCCTGCCTATGCCACCGGGGATGCACACAAGAACATCTTATCACTTGTCATTTGCATCCTCAATAATCCCTTTTATTTTTGACTCATCAACCAACTTGCCTTTCCAGCTCTTGCCACTGCTTTTTATTTCATTCCTTTCAGCATACCAGCTAAGCATAGTTGTAGTTCAAGGATAAAATGCAATAAATTAACATATTCATGAGTTTAATCAATTTTATTTAGATTCTTGACTTTGAGCTTAACTTCATCGCAAGAAAACTGGATTCTTAACCATCTCTACATGTTACCACCATTTCCTGTCTACATTCCTCTCCTAAGTCCCTGCTTTTATTTGACACTCTCATTCCCTCACCAGCCACCAAACGTTCTTCCCCAACATTTGAAACGACAATCCCAGTGAGGAGGGGTGAAAGAAGATCAAACAGAAAGGAAATAGTAATATAACTGCTCTCACACAGGTGCATATGAATGCAAAAAGATAGTGGTGGCCACAGAGCACAGCAAGGGAAATCTACAAGGAGCCATGTGGGATGTAATTCACACTTTACCTCAAACTTACATTTGATTTCAAAGGGAGCTCAGAGGGTGGAAGCACAACACTGGAATGGAAAAGTGTTGACTGGAAAATTGTTAGAAAATATCCTGCAGAGGTCATCATATAATTCTAGGCTTTATTTGTTGATTAGATTTCAAGCACTATATTTATCTGGAGCACGCAAAGATATTCTCAATGAGACATGATGGATTGTTTGTGCAAATGAAAGCTGTTGGTGGTAATCTGGTTGGAATAACCTAAAACTTCAAGCAGGTTGTCACAGCAGAGCATTGCAAGTTAGTATTATGCTTAACGGTTTAAAACACCAGACCATGAATGCTATCCGATCGGGCTATCTGATATTGCACTTAGTGTTTTTGCTATTGCATATGGTGGATCTGTTTGGTGTTTCAGACTCTCAATTTCATCTAAATTATCCTTACTGAGGCAGCAAACAGGCTTAAATTGGAGGTAACCAGACTTTTGTTCAATTCTTTCTGAAAACATTTTGACCTATCCAGGAGTCTTTGAAAGATACCCTCATGTTGGTGCAAGAGTATGAGCGTATTTCTGGAAGGTTTGCCTATTTCAGGAACCACCTTCGGTTCAGTCTGAGATGCAGACAGCAAAAACTGGTCCCTAACAGCATACACCTTGTGTCCTCCATCAATGGACACAAAGAGAAACAGATCATTCTGAGGGCTCAAAACCAGCTGGTAAACAAAACAATAAGACATCTTTACTGAGGCATTTCTGAGACACATACGCATGTTGACACTAAAGTTTTCTGTTGCTACACTTTATGTTTGTGAACCCTTCATGTTTTACATGGTTTTTGTCTGTGTGGTAAGGGATCACTAGTTTAGTGTTAGCTTCAGCATTGCTATGGCTACCCCCTTTTGTCTCGCCTGTTATTTCTCAGTGTCTTAGTCTCATCCTTTCTCCTGCTCTGTGTGCCAGATATGTAGTTACTTCTGTGTCTCATTTAGTGACAAATGGATGTTTACTTTTGGCATTTCTGAAGCTTAGGAGTGGGATGTTGGAGGATGACCCCCCCCCCCCTCACTCACACACACACATACCGCCCCCCTTTTAGAAGATAGAAGAAACCTTCTATCGGTCAAGACGATTTAATACATTACAGACCTAGATGCGTTAGTGAATGCGATTGGGTCAATGTGGCTTTAGTGTACAGCGCTTTGAGTGGTCAGTATGACTAGAAAAGCGTTAGATAAGTTGAGTATATTTACCATTTACAAAAGGAAAACAATCAAGCATGCAAATAGAAATTATCGAGTGCATTTTATTTGACCATGCAATAAATGGATTTATTGCTTATTGTGACAGGCTTTGTTTTTATTCAATTGGAGAAAATTTTGGCATAACCATACATTGATTTCTTCTAAGCTTTACTCAGTGCTTCAACGGGTTCATGGTCACCTGACATGGTGATGTAGAGCTGTGTGTCGTCTCTGTAGTTATGGTAACTGATGTTGATTTTTAAGATCTGAGCTAGATGGAACGTGTAGATAATGAATAGGAGGCGACCCAGGATGGACCCCCAAGGAACCCCACATGTGATTTTTGTCATTTTTGATGTAAAGGTACCTACTGATACACAAAAGTCCCTGCCCGTAGGATTTAAACCAGAGTGCTGTACCAGAAAGGCCGACCCAGTTTTCCAGGCTCTCTAAAGGAATGGCGTGATCGACAGTATCGAATGCTGCACTGAGGTCCAATAGTACCAGCACTGTGGTTCTTCCACAGTCTGTATTTATATGGATGTCATTAAACACCTTGACGAGGACAGTCTCTGTACTGTGGTGAGCATGGAAATCTGACTGGAAACGTCAAAGTTAAGAAGGTATTCAATTGTTGAAACACAGCTTTTTCAATAACCTTACTGTTAAAGGGGAGGTTTGAGAAGGGCCTGTAGTTCTGCAGAAGTAGTTTGTCCAAACAGTTCTTGTTCAGCAGTGGTTTGATACTTGTTGTTTTTAGGAACTGGGGGAAAACTCCCGACAGAAGGGATGTGTTTATTATCTGAGTCAAATCAGACCTTATGACAGGTAAAACTCTTTAAAAAAGCTATGGGTAGATGGTCAAGGCAGCAGGAGAAGGAACTTAGCTGGTAAACAATTTATTCTAAGCTTTTGTAGTTTATTTAGCTGAATTGGAACATTTTGTCAAGATAAGTTCTAGTTGGAGACAGCTTTGGTACTGAACTTGACATGGATGTACAGACTGCTCCTCTAATCATTTGGATTTTCTCAGTAAGGAAGCTAGCAAATTTACTGAAGGCCCTGGTGGAGTGGAGTTCAGAAGCCACGGACACAGGGGGATTTGTTAACGTGTCGACTGTGGCAAATAAGGCACGAGCATTATTACTGTTTTTGTTAATAATGTCAGAAAAAAAAGATTCCCTTGCATTTTTCAGTTTTAAGTTATATCTGTAAAATCTCTCTTTATAGATATAGTGAACCTGGAGTCTAGCCTTTCTCCACCTGCGTTCAGCTTTTCGACACTCCCTTTTTTCTCTTCTAAGTCACTGATTAAAATTATTTTCCTAACAGAAATCTAATGTTTAAAAAAGCCAGTTTATATGACTTAGTGGTTAATATTATCTCTCTGACTGACTGCATCTGGCAATTTATGACTTCTAAGTAGGATTGTTTATTTCTGTGTTTTATCCTTTTAGCCTCGTTCTTTCTGCCACATACCATCACAGATATATTGCAGCCATCTCCCAGCAGGGGTGCAAGCTTGTGCTGGAAGTCATTGTGTCTGATAGATTTACCACTAGGGCCCACTGTACATCACAGCAAAGTGACCTGAAGGTCCTGAGCACAAACATGTTCATCATCCTTTATATGTGGAGTAGATAGGTTCGTGGGTCGCTTATCAGGGTGTCTAAATGGAGATGATGTCACATGTAAACCAATCTTAAAAACTTTTTTCATATTATTGGTAAAGTCAAGAAAAGGCACGTCTAGGCTTAATGGGGATCGAGGAGAGGTGGGTGCAGTCTGGGGGTGGTAGGTTGTTGGCTTAGTTGATATTCTTTTTGGCCTGTTGAGGTCTGGGGTGAGTCCTGCTTCCAGGATCATGGTGAAGTCACTTCCAGCGTCATCTTCTTGGCAATCCTTATCTTTGCTGTTGCGGGCTACACAGTTAAATTAACATGGAAGAAAAGCTGATAGTGGCTGTCTGTGGTCGGCCTGAGTTGTATGGCTCAACCAATTATTACTACTGAGACAAGTCCACAAAGGAGTAAGCCTGCAAAAGAGTCAGTGAGGAGACTAAAGAGGCAATTAAGTGAAAGTGTCATTTGATAGTGCCATTGTACTGCTGTATTTCTGGCTTGTCACCCACTATGCAATTGTTTTTGCCTGCCGTGCGAACAACCGAAGACCCGTCCATATGAAGACGAACATGGTAAATTTTCATAAACAATTAAGAAAAAATGTGAGTCCACACTAAGCCGGGCATACACTGTACGATACAAGCTGTACGATGAAACCGCAGGGTTTAAAAGTTCACTGCTCACCATATCTGTGCTTACACTGTACGGCCCGATGCTCTGATGCGACCTGGCTGCTCACACTGTACGTCTGAAAAACACACGTCGGACTCAGCCCCGCAGAGAGATGGCGCTTGTCGGACTCATCTTCCCGGAAGTCAAATGTAAACAGTAGAAGAAAGAAAAACACAAGTGTCAATGCTCACTGTTAAATATGCTCACAAGAACAAAACACGCTCCCTTGGCCATTCTACGAGTTGCACCTCTGTATTTTTACTCCATGTCACACGTACCGCTCCTATGCTTCTCTCCACTCCTATGTTTTCATCAGAGAAGACGAAGAAGAATTTCCTTGTTTGCACACGCGCTGTGCACGAGGTTGGGGGAAATCGGCTCGTAGAAGCCTGTAGCTCTGCTTCAAAAACAGAATGCGCTCACGATCACTCCCGGGGGCTGACTGAATTTCAAACATGTTTTACTTTTATCCGACCATTCCTGATCGGGAGGTGGTCATGAGAGGCTTATTGTCCCTCGGTACGCCCTGTATACTACATAACGCAGGACGCACGGTGCAGCTGAAACTCGGCCCAATCCAAAAAGTTCTCACACGACTGAAGAATAGGCCCAAAAAGGGCATAAACTGTATGTGTTTTTGCCCTTTTTGGGCCTATTCTTCAGTCGTGTGAGAACTTTTTGGATTTTCGGCTTTAGAGTACGCAGCACCACTGAAAATGCTGTCGTACGTATGGCAGGCCCCCTGGTGGCGCTTAGGCACTGCCACAGAAACACACAAAAAAGACACTGGGCATGTGCAGGCAACTCATGTAAAGTAAACACAGGACCATGGCGGGGATCAGTCACAAACATTTACACATGTTCAAAGTGATCTTTATGTGGGTTTTCTGTGTGGACAGGGCCTAAGAGAGAAAAATATTAAACACAGAAAAAAGTACTGTGAACACAGGGGAACATCTAAGCAGAACACATTAAAAAGGAATGGGTGCAGAGAAAAATTCACCAAACATTTAAGAATCTTGTTCACATTTTACTTTGCATTTTCAAATTACTTTGTGCTGGCCTATAATACGGACCTGGCGGGGCCGTACATGAGTATGATCAAAGATGGGGACAGGGAGCATAGTTTACAATCAGACAGTGTCTGCTCTGTTTGGACTCTTGATGTTTTTGGCTTTTCTCAGGCCTTGTCCACATGTAGCCGGGTCTTTATAAAAACAAATATCTCCCTCACATTGTTTTTAAATATAACATTGTACACACAAGATCGTTTTCAGATTAGTTTTGACCCACACAAACCCACAAAAATACACCACTTGTTTTAAACATGCAAGTGCATAGGGACAGTGTACCGCAAAGCTAAAACCTTTGTCAGCCAGTCAGAATGCTTCCAAACAATGGAGACGTTGAACAGCTTGAAGCTGACCTCCAAGCGCTCCTCCTCCTTTGCACCTTCCTGTATTGCAGCAGCTGGGCTTGTAAAATGTTATGTTTATTATGTTCCATGTAGGCTTCTACTATGAAGCCTTGATACTGAGACAAAGACAGGAAATGCTGCGTTGTTGCCAGGTCAACGTCAGTTGGAAATAAGTGATCGGGAATGCTGCTGATATCGTAGCAGTACATTTGTCCAGTTTAACATTGATTAGACACATATTGTAAATGGTCAATCATAACACCAATGTAAAAATCAGCCCATCCCTGATAGTGTTCATTGTTCCCCCACTGCATAGCCAAGTCTATAACAATGGTTGCACGTGTGATATGCGCACGCCATTTTTTGTCACAGACTGGGATTGGCCCGACCCTAAAACTATGTTTTGTCATGTACACACACAGATCCAAAAACTGAGTTTTCAGAAATCTCCACTTTGGCCAGACTTTTCAGAGATTATCGCTTTTAGTGATGTAAAACAGTTTTCATGTGGATAACAGGCCAAAACACATAAAAATGTATTTGCTTTTGTCATGATCTTGGCACTAGTGTTGGTCTGAGTCACCATTTGACACACCTGTACAGCTCGGCCCCGTTCTCATCAGCCTTCACCTGATCCACCTGCACCACTGGCTATATAACCAGCTCACAGACCAGTCACTGGTGCCAGATTATTACAAGCCACCGGTGAGTTTAATCCAGCGTCCTGAATCCCGTCTGCCTGCCTGTTACCTGACCTGTTTTTGTCTTCCGACCCTCTGAGCCTGCCAAGCCCGTTGGACCTGATCATTGTGCTGTCTGAATTTCTGACCTGTTTCTGTGCCCTGACTGCCCACGGATTCTGCTTTGGACTGTCTCTGGATTTCTTATCACCCGGCTCTGACTCTGGACCTGCTCTTCAGATTTCAGACTCTGGTTATTCCACCTGATCATCCTGCCTACTCTGCCATTACGGTTCTGACCCTGAGCCTGTTTTTCGACCACCACACACCTGCCAGTCCCATGAGTAAGATTGTTCAAGCTGTCCTGATCAGACTCTGATTCAGTCTCATCCTGCAGCAGTTTTCACCTCAACAAACTGATTTATTAACTACATCTGATCTTGTCTATCAGAATTCTGACTCCTCGGTTTCCAATCATTACAGCTTTCCCAAATATTCGGCTATGTTGGATTAGGTCTCAATAAAAATGTTAACCCTTTACTGGTGTATGATTGCTTACTCTTCTATTTCCACTTTGCCCTACAATCTCAATGTTTGATCAAGGAGACAAGATGACTTTGCCACTATTAAAGTTGAAGGTTCCTGACTACTTCTGCTGGAGGAAGCAACACTGTCACCAAGATAAATACAGCATTAGGTTTATACAGTTGAAGGCTTGTTCAATACAATCCTTTTTCTTCTTGACAATCCCTGGAGTCACCAAACACTTGGTTGACTATTGTTGCAGGCTTGGAGGAGTTTTCTGAGCTGTCACAGTATCACTACCAGTCCAACTCTCTTCATCTCCTCCAACAAGGGGTAAATCTAGGAATTATGCAGCCTCTCTGATCTCTGGAAAGCCAAGGCCTTGGCCTTGTCAGCTCCTGTTAGGGTTAGCCTTCGGAACACAGGTCCCTAGAAAAAAAAGCATTCATCCTTAAAGATTTCTTCACCTCTAATGGTAAGGACCACCTCTGTGAGAGAGAGACCTGGGTTAATGCTAGTGAGCTCAGCAACTTTTCAGAGCTTTTGGCACATGACAGTGTCTGTTTTAACTCTCCATGGACATCAGGTCAAGGAGGAGGAATAGCAACTCTTTTATGGAGGTTACATAACTGTAAACTACTTTCTCCATCTTCCTCTTCATCCAATTTTTAATTTCAATTCTAGACTGGATGGGGAGATGAATGCAGTAATGAACCCTACTTTCTTACCTCATGCAACAGGGTAAAATAAAAGGCATCATAGTAAAAGATGACTTCAAAATAATGTTTCCAAGCATTTGTTACAACTTGACTGAATTACTTATTTTTACTTTAGAGTTAATACGTCATCTATATCAGAACGCTGCTGTTCTGCTTTTGACTAACATAGATGAGAGAACATATTACTCCAATTTTATCTTCGCTGAAGTGGTTGCATGACTATTTAAAAGCTTTTTAAGTATTTACATGATCTCCCTCATGAGAACAGCCATGATTTTTTTCTTGCGCAGGAAATGCAGTGCAGGTGCAACATAGTTAAAAAGGTCTTTGGTGATTTTATAGATAAATCCTGCTAAATGGGACAATAGCACCATCTGCTGTTTGGTCTATACCTGCAGTCAATAGGGAGTAGCAAGAGATTCTGGGTGATCCTCAGAACTGCGTTTAGGTGATATATATAACTCCTGAAAGAGTATTTTTCGTATATTAGTGTTGTGATGTTATTTTAACCATATTTTCAGACGGTCTATTTTAGGTCTCTGTATTTTATTAATGATAAGGTTCATGGCTAGCAAAAAATAAGGTGCCATCTTTTCAAAGAAAGAATATGCTGTGTCTGCAGGCAGTGAACATTTCTGTTTCAGCCTTTGTTTTCTGACTGCAGGTACGAGTCAGACTAAAAATGTTTTGATACAGTTGTTGATATTATTATAGTTTATACTTTAAATGGGCCAATGTTGAAAAATTTCAATTGTTATAAACTCTTACTATTATAAAATGTATTTATCTGTAGTAAAAAGGGATCCTGGGTAATCGTCAGAGCGACAGCTTCACTGCCTTAAGAGTGGGTGTGTCCAAAATCAGGGGCTGCATTCTTCATAGGACCTGGCCCACGAAGACCGGGTCTTACGTTGGTCACAAAAAACAAAGACTGGAAGAGATTGGCTGTGAATTTGGACGGTCTAACCTTCACTGGCTGTCCCCTCCCTTCTATCAGCGTAATGTCTGCTGCTTAATAGCCAAGACAGCTTTAAGCACAACTGTGAAGCCGAACTAACGGATCCCAAAAGCTGATCTTGCCGTCTCCACCAAATACCCACATGGGTTTAATTTTCCCCTTTACATATCCTGATGTTTTGTTTAAATTTTTCTTGTTTTGTTATTTCTTTTTACTGTTGTTCATCAATCAGCTATTTGTAGTTCAAAGTCATTTATATGTTCATAGATATAAAAATATACCACCAAATAAAATTTATCAAAAATACCGTTTTGTTCATTGGTAATATGTTTAACAATGTAGACCCCAACCATAATTTCTGAACAAAGCCTATATCACTGAATTTAGACAGACCCAGAGAGAACAAAAAAGTATTTTTTTCTTTAAAAAAGGTTTGTAAGTATGAGTAGGGTATGAACAGTTTAAATTCTTTAAATGGTGGTGCAATAGAGAAAGTTTGAAAACCACTGCTATATGCTGATTTTTGTTTTAGAAAGACCAAAAGGTAATTTAAAACAAATAACATTCATCTTGCACTGAATGTATCATTTCTGTCGTTGCATTTTTTTCCTAATCTATTTTTCCCCAGAACATTCAGTTTACATACCCACATGAATCACAGATGTTTTAATAGGACCTGGGTCACTGTCGTAACTGTATGATTTGTAGCATATTATTGTGTCCTCACAATTAATAAAGAATTACACATTTGTAAAATGTTACAATAAGAAGGTTACAAATTGTGAAGCTCATACACAAAGGAAATGCTTGTAAAGGAATTTGTACTTGAAAAGAGTTTCATAAGCAATGAGATGTCCCACTGACCACTGTTCACTTGAATACATCACAATTGTATTATGGGTCTTGATACTGATGGACACACAGACAAAGAATGAACGAATGGACATTAAGTGAACTTATTCTGCATGCGGTCCAAGAGGCACACATGGAAATTGTTCATCTGTTTGGTTTTACTGTTTCGTTTTAGCTGCAGGGCATTTATTTTCTTTTATTGTTACAGTGCATCAAAGGTATTTGAAGCTGTTTAGGTTTACACACTAACTGAACGATCTTAAAGAGAACAGCAATATGTAACATTTGAACTAAACGTCCTTTATTTATAGCTTTCACAGTGTTTACACAGGAAAAGAGTGAAGAGAATAAAACATTTAAAGACACCCCTATGATGCATAGCCATTATTTCGTTGGACCGTGCAGCTACAGTTGCTTCATACCTAAGATTTAAAATGCAAAGGCTGGTTAAAACCTGAATTCAAATGAGCTGATCTTGTTTACTCAGTCATTCCACATAATGAAATTATAACACAGGTGAATTGTTCCACCAACTACTAATGTAAAGATTAGCTTTTCGCGGTTCTCTGAAGTCACTTTTCAGTGTGCAACAACACCAGGTGTACGACTACAAATTAGCAATTTTCTTGTGTTACAGATAACTCACGCTACATCGATCCTCACCTGCTTTAAAGGTATTTAACATAAATAAATACGTGACTGCTTTTTCAGTAGTGTTTAAGGCAAAATGACATTAGAAATAAAAACTGAATAATAACAACTAAATAAATAATCACTGTAATAATATTCTTTGAACTAAACATTTTGTTTCATTACAATCAGAAGCTGTCATTTAATTCATGGGATCTTGTGTAAATAAATGAAAGAGCTTGAATATAAAACAGAACTAAAAAAGGTAAATGGTTGTCTAAAATATTTTCAAAAAAAAAAAAAACAATCTGTCAGCGTAATCATCACTCCGGTCTGTATATTCAGGGTTGATATCCTGCAGGAAGGTGAACCTCTACTCTGGTCTCAAGTCTTTTGGAACCTCTGACAGGTTTTCCATCAATCCATCCATCCATTTTCTGACTTGCTTATCCCTCATGGGGTCGCGAGGGGTGCTGGTGCCCATCTCCAGTGTTCAATGGGCGAGAGGCGTGGGTACAACCTGGACAGGTCGGCAGTCTGTCGCTGAGGTTTTCTACCAGGAAATTATTTTGCTACATGTTTTGACCAACTCTCACCAGCTTTCTTGTCTCTGATGAATAAAGTTCCCGACACTCTGATGCTGTCACCACCATGGGTTACCATGGTGTGTTCAGAGATATGTACAGGGTAAATTCTCTGCCACACCTAGAATTCTGGATGAGGTCCAACATGTTAAAGATTTGTTTCATCTGATTTGAGCACCTTCTTTCATTGCTTTAATTGTCCCCTACTTTCAACATTGGCATCTTACCAGTTTTCTAGACAATTAAGGTTTGGATATCTCTGGCTCTTCAGAACAACACATACACTCACCGGTCACTTTATTAGGTACCCCATGCTAGTAACGGGTTGGACCCCCTTTTGCCTTCAGAACTGCCTTAATTCTTCGTGGCATAGATTCAACAAGGTGCTGGAAGCATTCCTCAGGGAGTTTGGTCCATATTGACATGATGGCATCACACAGTTGCCGCAGATTTGTCGGCTGCACATCCATGATGCGAATCTCCCGTTCCACCACATCCCAAAGATGCTCTATTGGATTGAAATCTGGTGACTGTGGAGGCCATTTGAGTACAGCAAACTCATTGTCATGTTCAAGAAACCAGTCTGAGATGATTCCAGCTTTATGACATGGCGCATTATCCTGCTGAAAGTAGCCATCATGGCTTGGGTACATTGTGGTCATAAAGGGATGGACATGGTCAGCAACAATACTCAGGTAGGCTGTGGCGTTGCAACGATGCTCAATTGGTACCAAGGGGCCCAAAGAGTGCCAAGAAAATATTCCCCACACCATGACACCACCACCACCAGCCTGAACCGTTGATACAAGGCAGGATGGATCCATGCTTTCATGTTGTAGACGCCAAATTCTGACCCTACCATCCGACTGTCGCAGCAGAAATCGAGACTCATCAGACCAGGCAACGTTTTTCCAATCTTCTATTGTCCAATTTCAATGAGCTTGTGCAAATTGTAGCCTCAGTTTCCTGTTCTTAGCTGAAAGGAGTGGCACCCGATGTGGTCTTCTGCTGCTGTAGCCCATCTGCCTCAAAGTTCGACGTACTGTGCGTTCAGAGATGCTCTTCTGCCCACCTTGGTTGTAACAGGTGGTTATTTGAGTCACTGTTGCCCTTCTATCAGCTCGAACCAGTCTGGCCATTCTCCTCTGACCTCTGGCATCAACAAGGCATTTCCGCCCACAGAACTGCCGCTCACTGGATGTTTTTTCTTTTTCGGACCATTCTCTGTAAACCCTAGAGATGGTTGTGCGTGAAAATCCCAGTAGATTAGCAGTTTCTGAAATACTCAGACCAGCCCTTCTGGCACCAACAATCATGCCACGTTCAAAGTTACTCAAATCACCTTTCTTCCCCATACTGATGCTCGGTTTGAACTGCAGGAGATTCTCTTGAAAATGTCTACATGCCTAAATGCACTGAGTTGCCGCCATGTGATTGGCTGCTTAGAAATTAAGTGTTAACGAGCAGTTGGACAGGTGTACCTAATAAAGTGGCTGGTGAGTGTATATGGACTGATAAATCAATTTTGTTTGAAATCCTATTACTGTGATCCACATTGACATGTAAAGACTCAATTGGTGCAAAAAACATTTGTATTGTGGACAGGTTTGTATATGAATTTGACTTTTTAAGATATCAAGTGGAATATTAACAATTACTATGCCATCTTAAGCAAATATACAGTATATTTAATTGTTGAATAAAAAAGAAACATCAAAACTTTGAGCATCCAAAAACCTTACCACCTGGAACCCCTTTTAACAGTGAGCTGCACAGGAGTTTCAATCATGCTTTGGATTTATGTTAGTGTCAGTGACACACTTATCAATAGACAATCGTTTACAAAAGGTTGAAATGAGGCGTGGCTGGCTTCTACAGCTCACTATAGACTCTAATTTGATTTATGAACTACCTCATTTGGTTGAAGTAAAAAGCAGTGCCGTGGCTGTGTCTTAAGTATAATCGGGAATCTGTGGAAAGACAATTTGGGAACAACGCATATTAAAGATTTCAAGAATCACACAGAACCAGAAGCTTTTTTCCAGAAATGTAGGAAAATCCATCTACGAAGAACCAACAGTGTTTCATCGGACTATAAAAACTCTCAATAAATTGTGATATTTACAACAGAGCTTCCAGCTAATAACCAATTATCTTTAGAAAGGAAATAGTAAATTAAATTTATAATTAGATTTGTAACACTGGGTGTTAGAAACAAATGTCACTATTGATCCCCTTTTTCTAATTTACAAAAAAAGCTATGTGCAATACATTGTTCAACACACCCCCAGTAGCTGTGTAATGGGTATATTAAGCCTCTCAGATTAAGTTCAAACAAATGAAAAGTGGGATTGGTAAAACCACGGGGCAGTTACATCTACACTTTAAGCACTGGGAATGGGATTGTCCTGGATTATAGTTGCCCTGTCTGACCTTGTGATTTTACTGACCAGATTAGGAGACTGTCATACATAATCTTCTCAAGAGACAGCAAAGGTCAAAGAAGAGATTAAAAGAGTCACGGTCGCTTTCATCTTCTTTCTGACACATTCAGTTTGTTTTTTTTTCATTTTGTCATCTCTATATGCATATATACTTTATTTTACCATATACTTGATAGTATCTGGACCTCTGCTTTTTACTGTGTAACGATTTGCCTGTATTTTTTATTTATTTTTTTGCTAAATATGAATGCAGTGATAAAACACAGAATGAAATTAAAGATATATAAGAAAATAAATAACACAGAAGCTGCAGTTTCATGCAACGCTGTTTTATGCTATTATGTGAGAAAATCTAAAAAACAAATTAAACAAATGAACATGTTTTATAGAGCATTCATTTAAAAAGAAGTATTTGCTTTATTCCGACAAAAAATTCCAACACATTTCTAGAAAGAATATTTGTCTGCTTATTCTCAGCACATAAAATGACAGAGTGAGCACTCTTTACTCATAAAACATACAAGATATAATAAAACTAACAGAACATTGACTTAGAGCTTATTGTCCCTGACAGACGGTGTACTCAGAAGCATGTTTTGACTTGCATAACTGTTGTGTCGTTACACCCGCACAAGTAAAACGCACACAGTGATTTAGTGTGGAAAATTAGGACTTTCAGTTGCTTCCATTCGCTATCTCTAAATTTTACACATTCAGTACACAGGTGACAAATATAAATATTCCCTCCATTGGCTGCCTGCTTTTTTGTTTGTCAAATAGTTTTTAAGATTTAGCTTTTAAATGTCTAAATGGTTTGGCACCTCTTTATCTCAAAGAGCCTTTACAGCCCCAGCTGATGTCACCCTTCAGGAAAGCTTTTTGATTGATTTAAGACCAATATATTTCATATAATCATATGGGACATATCTTTGGTACATAAACAGAATTAAGTAGCTCTATCAATCACCAAATTAATTGTTCATAATTTTTTTATCCTTACTTGTGGGCAACCAAGAATTCACCCACTTCTGCCTCTTCTGGGGCCTTAAAGTCGTCACAGCAGTCTTAAGGCCACTACAAACTCCATGAGAAAGAAGACATTTGTTTTCATTTGATCTCTCAGCCCCTTCTTTGAGGGTCTCCCTGCTGTTTCTCGACACAACGTCTGGACAGAACATTTTTCTCAAGGTGCGTCTGTACTGTGATTGGGCAGGATTTAGATGGCCGTGCTAAGGTTGGCGAAGCGGATATGTCTCACACATCTGTGGATCTGCAGTTGCGCAGAACCGCAGTTCAGCTCTGGTGGTTTAAGCAGTTGAACATGCCAATTCTGCTGACTTGCGGCATTTACTCTATAAATTATACAAGAGGGGCAGTCCCGTCCTCGTAGCACCGCATGTCTCCGATGTTCGCAGTTTTTAGAAATAGCGGCAGAGCACACCGTGAGCTGTTGTGTGTCTGCTCCTTAACTTTCAGCTCTTTGAGTGCTCGGCTCTCTGACGTGATGTGGCGCGGACTTCTGCGGCTGAGCATCTCGTGTATAGACTGAGCCAAAACACAAGTTTTAATCTTGTTCTCACCCCGACTTGGAGAAAAAAACTATCTATTTTAACGGAGTATGTAACTTACCAAGAAAGAAAAGTAAACACCAGGCAGCATACATTTAGGTCAGATACATTCAAATAAAAAGCCTATTAATATTTTATTTATCTTTCATTTTATATTCATGAATAAACAGAATGCTTTTATTTAAGATCCAGCAACAAAGGCTTTTTACAGCTCTTAAAAGTCTGAGGCTTCTCCTAATCTAAGGTCAAAATGTTCGGGACATGCAGGAAAAAAATCTGCATTTTTGTAACATTTTCTGAAAGCTAATTTTACTATCTATATTCAGCTGAAACCCAATCTTGTCCTTTTTTTAGTCCAGTTTGACTTGCTATTCAACATCCATTACCTAAAAAAAACAAAAAAGACTTCCATGTAATGCTGACTAATTGATAAATATTTCGACACCATATGACCGCCTGACACAAGACATTATTTCACAGCTGCAGACCCTAACTCTTGAATTAAGTTTGAAATTCGACACTCACAAAGTGGTAGTTTTTTTTAAGACAAGTCTTGTTTTTCTGCTTTGAAAGCCCTAACTTTTTTCCGAACTAGAAGCGGTGGAAATAAGGTCAGGGGACAGACGAAGTTGTCAGACATTTTCGGAGCAGGAATTTAAGTTCTTAAATGATTTTGCTGAAACTAAAATAAGGAAAGTAAAGCCTTGTGTAGAATAAAGCTCAGCAATATGGCCAAAGGATTTTACTTTGTACTGTAGCATGTAGGATTTTAAGGCCTTTTGAAATCAACTATATCCTGGAACTACCAACACTGACAAATACCCACACACAAAACATTAAATTACATTACACACTCATTATTACAACAACAAGGATGCTATCAGGCTGAAAAAGCCATTATGTTTATCTCTCCCCTCCATTTGGAATGAGGAAGCAGTGATGCAGCAGTGCAAAACAGAACAAGTTTTAATTGAAGATGTTTGTCTAACACCGACCCACTACTGGAGGTAAAAGCTCCAAAGAACGATTGTTCGATTGCACGTCGCTGAAAGGTTCACACAGATGGTGCATGCGGCAGTCATTTCACATGACTGATTTTCACTTAAATACTGAGGGATGTGGCTAGGAGAGAGAGAGGGTTAGCCAATTCAGGCAAATGAAATCCCTATTTGCTGCATTGCCGAATCAGGTGTGGCAATCATGTCTGCATGTTTGCATGAAAGCATGGATGGTTAGAAGCATGCAGAAGACAATGCAATACTTCCAATCAGTCAAGTTCTCCATTTACTCACAAAACAGGAGTCTAGAAAGCATTGTGATGAAAATAAAATGAGGAAACATGGTGTTGAAGCCTGCCTTTAGCCATTAGCAGTAGCAATACACTCCAATTTTATTTCCACTTATGGTACACATGTATAAAAATAAACTGACTTAAAAAAAATCTTTATTGCAGCAGCACAGCAGAATTTTGGAAAATCCAGCCTTTAGTTTGAGTACATTTATGTAGTGGAAGAAACCAAATTACACATTAAAAGAATAATTCATAAAAAACAGAATAACTAAAACAAGTTTGGCCTGCCAGTATGTGTATCTTGTAAGAACTATTGTATGTAAAGTTGAGAACAGCAATGAATATATGTTCCAGCCTTCCTGCAATGAACAGTCATTAATTAATTATAGCTGTGGCGATGTCATGTCCTTTTTGAGAGAGCAGTTGCTGTTAAACAGGCTGTTATTAATTTTATAAAGACTGAATGGTACTTAAGTTGAGATGTTAGACTGTTTTTATCATCTTTAATTATTCATTAGCATCGATCGCTCATTTAGAAACTGCAGTTTCTGTATGTGATGTATTCCCTCAAGGATGCAGACAAATGCCAATTCTGACAAGATTTCCAAATATAGCCTGTTCTACAACAGGTTTGAAAGCTCAAAAGGATAACATAAGCCTTCCTATTATATGCTCTATGTCTTGCTTGCTCCTACTCATGTGTGTTGACATGTCATACAAAATAAAGTCTCTTTTTTATAGCTTCCTACAACTCTGTCCTTTGTTTATTAATTTTTAAACATTTGAGTGAGGCTGAAAATAGCTACCATTGGTTTTCCTTTTGTTTGGTCCAAAATCCTTTTGAAATAAACAAAAAGTATATATCATTATTTTTATTTTTGATGATGGAGACTGTGTTCTGAAAAAGGCAAGGTTATGATGACATTATTGGGAACAATCTGAATGAAAGGTACTCCTGTGTCCATTATATTAATGGAAGTGAACTCTTATTAATTAAGTTTTTAGTGGCACTGTTTCTGTGGTAGAGGCCCCCTAATTACAAAACATAAGATTCAATGTTGTTTATTTCCTCTCCAGCAAAACATCAACAAACATCAGACCTCGAGAGATCTTGAGCTGAGTTGATGCACCTTAACAATCAAAACTACGATCTATGAATACTGTCAGAGCCGATTTAACTATGTCTTCCATGGACGCTATAATTAGAAATACAAAATAACAACAACTTTTAAAGAAGTATTTTTCCTTTAGACACTGCAGAAACACATGCACTAAATGGGTTTGTAGCCTACAGGAACATCTGTATTGGCTTAGATGAAGTGTACACGAACCGGAGGAGCACCAATAAAAGATTTTGAGGCCAAATTCTGGTCAGCGATCTTGTAAAGCTCTGACCGATTTCTCTGCAAGCAATACAAATAAAAAGGCCCATTTTCCCTGCATAAATTGAAACTTTAACTGTCTTAGCAGGAAAACATTACAGTAAAATACAACAATGATTTGTTGACAACAGCCCAGTTGCAGAGCTCTCTCCCGTTGCATCACTGAAAATGTATCAAAGTAGTAAAATCCTGGAGATTATAGGACAAGGTTTCCTGTACAAATAAGTTCCAGGTAAAAGCTTGAACATTTCATATTTCACCAGAATTCAAGTGTAGAACCCGTGAGAAACCCACATGGGACTTTCCTATGAGAGCTGAAACGATTAATAGAATGATTCAAATAACTACTGTAGATTCCTAAAATTCCTGGAAGCAAATCTTCTGTCTCGAAGCTTTTTAAAATTCAGTTTAAATAATCAATGAACCGTGTTCGGGCCTGGTGGTTATTCAAGTTGCACATCACTCTCACTTGCACTAATGATAGCCTAGGCAGCTAATGCATTGCATGCCAAGTCCGTCTATCAGCTCTAGAGGGAGACATCCAGTGGGAAAAAAGGAGCACAAAAAAAAAAAAAAAAAAATGTGTCAAAAGTGTGGGGTCAATTCAAACTTTACAGAAAACATGGACCATTGCATGTACCGCAAAAACTGAATCAGCATTCCATATTAACACGCTCTTCATGCTACAACACCTGAGCAGGAACCTTCCGCTGCAGCAGGAAACATGTCCCACGCCCTATGTGTTAATTTACGACTAAGTTGCAAATTCCTTATGAACTCGCTCTACAAAAGCATACCAGAAAAGTGTATTTTACAGAAAGAACACTTCTGTAAACAACATATGTCCGCAGATAGCGATGTGCGGGTATCTGATGTGGCACGGAGAGCCAATGTTTTGTAGTTTGACAGAAGAGCTACGCTCCAGCTGCCTCCCAGCTTTTCTTCTTTTGCTGCTTGGCTCTCTGTGCCCAGTCGCAGCTCTGTTAATCGTATTACTTTGTTTTGATCATCCAGCAGGGCGGTCAATCGCATGTGAGGATCATACCATTGTGTGAAAACAGAGTGGTGGGCAGATGCTCAAATGCAAGTGAAAAGGCAGACGGCAGTGAGGAGTGTGTGTGAGTGCTTTGCGTTTTCCTGGAGTGTAACTATGAGTGACACCTGAAAGCGAAGCAGCATCTGGCTGCAGTTTGAAGATATCAGGAACAACAAAGAAGAGGACCTTGACTGCAAAATGGTAATAACTTTATGAGCGTGGTCCACCACAAACCTGCACAGACATTTCCGAACTGTCCATCCTACAGAGCATTTAAGGTAGAGTTTAGTTCTGGTTCTGTTCTGTACATTTGTCTGCAGATTTTTGTTAACTTATGCAATAAAAAAAATCATGAAGAGTATAATTTAGCACCTCAGTACATTACAAAGGTTCTGTTTTATTTGGATAACATTATGCTTTTTGATGTTAAAATAAATCTCTATAAAAATCCAGGATGCAAAATGCGAGTGACAATTTTATGCTACAGATGCAGCTAGTACTGTACCAATGTTAAGTCAAGCAGAAAGAGGTAAGCTTTTGACACGTTGATATCAAAGCTTCTTTTATCTGACTGCAGGTGCAGCCTTTGCAACAAATGTTCAAGTGTACATTAAAGGCATGCTGTCATTGCATTTTAAGCAATAAAATGTTGATTTTCTTTTTATATGTTAATGAATTGAATTATTTGTTTACTATCAATCATAAGATAAGCTTAACTAGTTAAGTGAAATATCTGAGGAATGTGGTAACTTTTATCTGATTACTCGATTAATTGTAAGAAGAATCAATAAAATACTCGATTACTAGAAATAATTGTCAGCTGAAGCCCTACTTCCTCCTGCAGCATTTCTATAAAATAGTTGCAAAGGAATACAAAAAAAAAAAAAAAACAGTAATGGCCTGATGATGCTTTGAGAACAAGCTCCAAGAACAGAGTGACAACGGTTTGTTCTTAGAGCCCTGGAGAGGCTCTAAGAACATTTCTCTATTCTTGTGGAGTATGCATGGGATCTTACTTATTTATAAAAAAGAATCTAGCTTACTAAGGAAGTACTTTTTTTTTTCTTTGTATGGCTTGAATTAGATCAAGATTTTACACAACACAATTTCAAAATAAATACCTCCAGCACCCAAGTAAATATTTGAGGGAAAAATAAAATACATGATTTGCTGTTATGTGTTAGACTGTTAAACAATTCAGGTATTTAAGCTTCATAAGCTTTTCCGTTGTTATTGATCACTGATAAACAAAATAATTTATGTTTGAACCAGCAGAAACATTATATTGTGAGGGAATGAAAGCAGTTAGTTTTACATCGCTTGCCAATTAGGGTCAGGGTTAGACATTTTAAAAATAATTTGACACAATAACCGCAGTTAGCATTACTAACTACAAACAGAATTTGTGTAAAATCTCTATTAAATACGTAGACCTTTATTGAAAGAGTGCTAACATTTACAGTATATTATTCAAATAGTCATATTTGAACCCTTTGAATGAATACAACTAAGCGCTTTTGCCATAATAAATTCAGCCTTCCTGTTATCTCCTGAAGTTATTCTCACTGCTGTGGAAGACCGAAGGAAACGTTGATAACATAATGAAGAAAGTTCAGTTCCATTTTTAGAAGCTTTTTACAATCACATTGGTACTGAAAATAAGTGAAGTTGATTATTCCTTACTCTGTAGCCAATTCTGCACAACAGAGGGGTATTAGTGGCCAGAAATGTTGGCATGTATAAAAAAGACAAATTTTTTAGTTTCTGACCGACTTATGACCAATCAGGCCTTGTCAAGCATAAAATTGACCAATTCTGCTCATTCGCCATATCTTGGTGCCTCTGTAAAATAAACTGTTAATTTCTGCAGCTTTAAGTATGTTTTGTGTATGTGGTCATCATCATACTAGAAATTTGGGAACCTGGAAAGCATTTGACTTTCTAAGTGGTTTGTCCAATTACAAATGTAACAATGGATTTTTCTATTGGAACTGGTTCAAACGAATGGCATCATCACTTCCCCGCTGCAGGCAAACCCCCTCATTCGTTCTCAACTCCAAGTGTGTGAAGCAGTAGTACCTATACATGGGGTGTCTGTCAGATTTTGTGAATTTGAAGCAGGGGCCAAAATGCAGATAAGAGTGTGGAAGTAGCATGGTAAAAGGGTTGATAGTAAAAAAAAAAAAACAAATTTACAGGAAGAGCATGAGGAGATTATGAAACGGGCAATATTATGGACAGAAAAACAGGGAGTATAACAGGAGGATCCTGTTGGCCATTGTTGGAATTGTTCCAACCCATTGTTGGATCAATGGCCAACAGGGAGCAGATACATTGTGAAAGGTGTGGAAAATGACATAGGTGTCCGGTGTGTTGATCAGGAGACAAGCTGAAGAAGCTGAAAGTAAGCAGGGAGAGGTTGAAGGAAGAAGCATAATTAACACAGAGGCACAGAACCAAGACACAATGAAACACTTTATAAAGGGAGACGGACAAATACTAACTCAGGGGAATGAACTAGAACGCAGGAAAAATAGTCCAACCTCCATGTAGCAAACTAAAAACGCCTACTGAAATCGGAGTTAGCCGTCAGTAAGTCAGTATAACAGGACCATACTTGATTTCAAAATGGTTGCTACTCAACGCAACATTGAGTAAATGTTTTAACAGTCCTCTATTATTTATGTAACATTTGGTAGGTTGTACACTTTCTAATTCCCACTGTTCATATGACTGCATGTTTCAGCGCTGTTTATATGCACCAAAGCCCACGCAGAACAGTGTTATTGTCGTTATTAATATTTTAACAGTAGTGGCTGAACGAACAATGAAGAATCGTAACATATTGTTGCTTAACGTTGCATGTTCATATAAAACAGTTCAGCACTGCGTATAAAAGACAGATATTTTACAAAACAATTTGACTTTAAAATGCATTCCGAGACTAAGGTTGGCTGTATTTGTACATCACCCAGCTCAACAACATAATCGCCTAATCACAATGGCTTTTGTGCAAGCGTCCATGTTTTTACATACTGTCAGACAAGAGGGAAACTTGAACACAAAACGCCAGAGATGACGTGATCTTCAACTTGCCAGTTTCCAGTTCCAGGGTAAATAGAATGCAGCATAAACCATGAAACCGTATGGCACGACTTTAACGATAAAATGAACGCAGAGAAAAATACAAAACCATACAGCACAAAATAAACCACAGGCAACTGATGAGAGCACATACACAAATGAAACCAAAACCCTAACACCCAAGTATCATGCCAATGCTTGGAGATGCATAGCTATTCTTGCATGTTGTTGCTTTGATCAAGGATGCGAAGACCCTCTTGGGTTCCTGGGATCATTTTATCTATTAATACATAACCAAAGTCAAAGCAGAGCACACTGCCGGCACAGAGGGATGTACAATTACAGAAAATGTCTGAATCATTCATGCAAACCTTTGCTCTGCTGTTTTTGCAGATGTTTTCTGTGATGTTCAAACGCACAATCACCCAGCTCAACGACCACACCACCTAATCACATCCCATTTCATTCCCTGAATTACTGGGCTCCACCTCGATTTCTATTTTCAGGCTCTCTTATCCCCACAGTTATTGCCCTTCTCTGTGCACAGCAAGGCGTCCCCAGCCATTTTATTTTTTTGTATAAATGACATATGTTTGGATTATTTCTTGGAATCTGATACGATATTAAGTGGATAGATTTGGCATTTTAAGAGGATAATTGCCAGTTTTGAACTTGTGAGAAGGATAGGCATCTTAAACATGCTTGGTGATTAGTGAAGGTCTCTCTTTCTTCGAGGAGTGGGTCTAAATCCATTCCACCATCCTCCAACCTTGTCTCTTGGGTAATGGGCTTTATTTTATTTGTATGACACAAACATCCATCACAAATCCACCTGCATTTCTAACCTTTATCCTTGCTGTTTGCATGTGCTGTTTTACCAGGACAAGAGGAGGAAAATATTGAAATTTAAATAAATGTTAATTATTGTTGAGACCATGGATAATATATATGAGGTGTCTGTCTGGTTTTAAAAACGAAAAAAAAAATGTAATGGGGGCAAATAGTTTTCTTTTAATCTTGAGCACAGTTCTAAAGGATGTGGAAATGGTGTCTCTGGGTAAAAGCCTTGAAAGACAACCAGGTATGAGACCATCAGCCTTCTGAGCAGGTTGACAACTTGAATAAATCAAATGGAGCAGGCAAAGCTGAGAAAACGCAACAGGGCATATACTGTGCCAAATGCACAAGCATGCAAAGCCAGAGAGAGGCTTCATCCATATTTCTTTCCAGTGTCATGGCAATAAAGCTAGCTGAATTGAAAATGTATTTAAACCGAGACCCTGAGAGAAGATGAGAAAGGTGAGATAAGCTAAATTGGAGGACTGGGGGCAGACAGCGTGCTGCAGCATCAACCTGCCATAAATATAATTGTATTATTATTAACCTTCCTGCCTTAAAATTTTATTTTTATTGAATAAATTTGAAATCTGCTACAATTGACGTTAAATGTGACCATTTATTGATTTGTTTATCTGTGCATTGCACAGATTATGCTGCCACAGCCCCTTCAATTCAACACATATCAGCAGGGAAGGCTTTTGCCGTCCTGCTCCAGGGTGGCATCCGATCAAGAAGCAGCACAAGCGCTCAGAAACAGATCATTTTCTGTCAGTTTAGCGCTTCAAAAATGTTCTGTTGATTCTCGTTTGCACGTCAATTCAAACATTGTGTCTTGCACTGAGTAAGCACAGTAAGAAAATCTGGCTGTAATCTTCAGCTGGCTAATGATGCCGAAGGTGGTATCTAATTATCACCTTTGAGTAATTAATGGGTTATTTGGACTGCTTTCAAGTAACTCTAGAGTGTAGTTCAGGAATAAACAATTTAATATTTTAAAATTGGAAACAATCAGGCATAACATTGTGACCACCTACCTAATGGGGTTTTACTTCATTTTTTGTTGCAAAAACCCCCCTGACCTCTCAAGGGAGAAAATCCATGAGATCCTTAAAGGTGTGCTGTGGGCTCTGGCACCAATATATCAGCAGCAGATCACTTTAAGTTCTGAACAGTGCAAAGGGGGAGCTCCATGGATCAGCTTTTCTTTCTTTTTCTTTTTTTTGTGCAACAGTTCCCATTGGAATTCGATTAAAGTAAAATTTGAGTGAAATCTGGAGAATTTGAAAGCTAAGTCAACAGCCCAAACGTGCTTTTGTGGTCCATTTTTGCTTTGTGACGTGGTGCATCTTCCTGCTGAGAGAGGTCAGAGCCATTGGTGATTGCCATTTATTTGAAAGGGTGCTTATTGTCTGCAACAGTGCTTAGGTAGGTGGTATGTGACAAAGTAACTGAACATTGCCCCAAAGCATCACAACTCCTGCACAGCAAACAGGGGTCAGCATGGGCACCCTGTCCAGTCTGCAGCTCTGCAGCCCCATAAGCAACAAACCGAGAGGTGCTGTACTCTCAAAAACAACCCGAACTTTCTTTAGAAATTCGAGCTACAGTAGATTGTCTTTTGGACTACATCACAGCCGTTGCTCTCAAAACACATCAATGAACTTTGGCTTGGACGTTTGATAGATACTAAGTTGGAGATGTTCTGACCCAATCATCAATTGATCATAATTTCCCCCCCATGTCAAACTAACTCAAATGGTTATGCTAGCTCATAATCCTATTTATATCACATCATGTCTGAGGAAAAAATATTTGTCTATTCCCAGAATACCTGTCCTGAACATGTGCAATGAAATAATAACCCATTTCCTATTTCACCTTTTATTGGGTCCTGATCATCTTTTGGATAAGTTATTATTATTATTTTTCTACACGAAAAGACCTCATGTAATTTGTTAGTCCTATATGATTCTAGTAAAATAAACACAAAAGTTATTTTTGTGGAAATGGTATTAATTCTCCTTTTTTGCACAGATATGCTTAGTACTACTTTACAAGATCAATGTATAAGAATGTTATGTGTATTAAAGATTGCAGGAGGAGGGACTGGCCCAGGGCCCTATCCATGAGATGACCATCACTGCATTTCAGGGTTCCACATCCAATCACACAGGACACAAAATGTAGCCTTAAAGAAATTGTACCTAAGTCTCAATACAAGCAAAACGCCCCCACCAAATATTGTATAAAATACACCACTTGTGCCTTCATCTCTAGGATGCGCATGCTTGCTCTGGTAGATCATGTGGTTTAAAGGCGTTGGGGAGGAAATAGAGAAAGAAAGAAATAGATAAAGAAATATCAGGTCCCAAAATGTCCAGGGCACTGTAATCCTCCATGAGGACAAGTGGATTATTGAACGTTTATTGCATAAACGCGCGTACACGCGTGGTCCCGCGCTTGTTTTTTGAAGCCCACCCTGATTGGGGGAAGGCGCAGCAAACCTTCAGCGCATCAAGGATGAAGAAAGAGCCACACCCTCTCAGGGTGGGACACGCAACCAGAACGTAGCTACTCTCCTAACAACAGGTTTGCAGCTCTCTTTCAGTCGTTTAATTTGAAAATCGTAATCATGTGCCTAGTGCAACACAAACAATTTAAAATATTTAGATATTTTTAGGTGAGCTATTTTACCCATTAATTATTTCAATCTAAATAATTAAATTTAAACCGAAAGCAAACCTGACAGAAAACCCAAATCAGTCAGGCACATTAAGCGGTATGTTTTTTTTTCTTTTCTCCCGTGAAAAAAAAAGAATTAAATGGTGTAAACCACCTGTGAATGCACGGAGCGGTTGACACTTGGTTCACACTCCTCTGCAGGGATGATGCATGCTCAGGGATGCTGCAGTGCCACGACGCTTCCTTCCGTTTTTTGTTTTTTTTCTTTCAAACAAACATTTCATCAAAGTTTAATCCAACCACAACTCCAGATCTGTGTTTATTGTGTGCGTTAAAAGCCCACACACACATTTCCAGCTACATCCATCTCTAACTCAGGCAACAGCTTTGACCTCCAGCCAGTCCTAAAAACACAAGAGCGCGCATAATGTCTTTTTTTTTTTTTTTTTTTTTTTTTTTTTTTACAGGTTATTAAATGCATTTAAGAGTTTACTCACCCGTTTATATTTCGTCTTAGTATTGGATCATCCTTTTCTTGTCTCCGTGTCCTCTCTTCGGATTGAGTATTCAGTTTTTCTTTTATTATTTTAGTGGAGGCACGCGCAAACCCCACAGCTTCCTTCAGCCCGCGTCTCTGTACGGTTTGGCTCAGTTTGTCCCGGAGAAAGAGCAGGACAGACCCGCAGGACACGGTTTATACATCGTGGACGAGAGCGCAAAAAAAAAACGCACTCCAAAGCCCGGAAAGCGGTCCAAATGATGGCGTGTTCTCCCGAAAGTTCAAGGGAAAACTGCTGCTGCTTGTTAAGGTATTTTGTAGAAGTTAGAATGGGAGAAGATCCGCTTCCTAAATGGAAAGTTTAAACACAGCAGGAAAAAAAGGGGCTTTGATGGGATGAGAGAAACACGGCTGTGTTGGACTCTGACACAAGAGCTGAAAGAGGGAGGGACGGAAGGAGAGAGAGAGAGAGAGAGAGAGAGAGAGAGAGAGAGAGAGAGAGAGAGAGAGAGAGAGAGAGAGAGAGAGAGAGAGAGAGAGAGAGAGAGAGAGAGAGAGAGAGAGAGAGAGAGAGAGAGAGAGAGATTGTCCGACACGCTTCACAGACTCTGATCCAAACAGCTCCATTCCTGAACTTAAAAAGGAACTCTAATTTTATTGGTCATTTTATATGTACATGTGTGTTTATTGATATGAATAGCAACTAAAAAACTAAATCATATTAAGATGTGTCCACCAAACAAACAAAAATAAATAAATAGCATGATATGCCTTGTGCTGAATGTTGTTAGTGACAGACTCTCTCTCTCTCTCTCTCTCTCTCTCTCTCTCTCTCTCTCTCTCTCTCTCTCTCTCTCTCTCTCTCTTTCTCTCTCTCTAGGAACATATTAATCAGAATATAAATACAAGTCAGTTAAGCCTGTGGAATAGTGATCCGGTCAGTTCAGTAATAGGCTACTGGAGTTGTTAATCAGTGTCGGCTGTTTCAATGTTAATTAAATTAATAACAGGTGATAGGGACAACAATAAGGCAGAAATGGTTTTGCAGGGATTTTTTTTTCCTTCCTATTTTTGACCGCTTTTCAGTTGTTTTATATTCAATCATGGTCAATTTCATTCTGCTTCATTTTAATTAATTTTATGAGGATTTGTACAGGGAGGAACTGAATGAGTACTGCAACAGCACTACAAGGTGGCTTCCAGAGGACCACAGGCTTGAATGTCTCTGACCAAACCGTTAGAAGCGGACCTTATGAGGGTGACTGGACAGCCCACCATCCTCTAGTAGGCCCTGTGTTCACTGCCCTGTACCATGGAGGGCATGGCGTTTGCCAGAGAACACTGGAGTTGGCAGGTTTGACGCTGGTGCCCTGTTCTTTTCACAGATGAGAGCAGGTTCACTCTGAGAAACATGAAAGGGTCTGGAGAAGGTGCGGTGAACATTATCCTGGGTCACTTGGTCGGTGTTTGTCTGGGGAGGCATATCCATGGAGGGATGCACAGACCTGAACACAGTGGCAAAAATCCCATTTGATTTTACGGGGGGTGACAATATACAGCAAAATTCCAGGGATCAATTCCTGGGGGGAACATGACAAACAAGCTCTCTCCCTCTCTCTTTCCTGTACCTTTGCATTTTTTTTGTGTGGTTGATCCTTCAGCATGTTAAAAAATTTAATTAAAAGTAATAAAAGTAGTTACTGCATTCTTCTTTATTAGTCCATATTTTACCTAAATAAAGATTTCTACCTGTTCAACCAGTAATGTCAACAATGATATTAAGTGGAATGTAGCAATGGTCCACCTTTATGATTACATCATTTATAACATTTTTATGCATGCTGCTCTAATTTGCACTATACTCCATCAAAGTATTTTTAGAAGAAATAAATAAAACTGTAAATACAAAACCTTCAAGAGTAACCCAACAAAATCAAACTCCTCTTCAGAAATATATATTTACTTCAGTATCCACAAACAAAAATTCAGCAAGATATTACAACAATCCCACAAAATATGGAAACATACATGTACGGTGCTTTGAAGTTATAGATTTAAGATTGAACAGTAGGGCTATAAATTAAAAAAACTAACCAGCCATTCATCAGTTTATCTACTGCTATCTGTTATCTGTAAAAGACAAAACTAAAGTACAGTTTCTATTCTAGTTATCAACAACACTAAAACATTTGCACATAAAAAGCTCAACTTCTCTAAACAAAAGCACCAGATGTACTTCTTCTAGTGATGTTGAATCAGACATCCTCCTGGCAGATCATGTTTATGTCCTGTTTCACTTTATGGACATTAAACAAAACTACATAGTTGAGTTTGTATTGGGCCATAGTAGCCTACAGCCAAGTCTTTAACCATTGCAGGGCATTGAAACTCCTCTCAGCTTCACATGAAGACACAGGCCAAATCCTGATGAAAACCTCAACCTGATCGAATCTCGCTGCTACTGTATGCTACTTGTTAGCGCTTATTAACCATCATAAGCTAAGCTTTTTGCTTAACTAGCAAGCTGATAAAAAGGCTCATTTTGCACAAAGTGGAGAAATGTCACTTTTTGTGTTACAACCTTGTGCTTCTTGAACAAGTGGTTTGCTAAATCACTTACTGACTTTTACACTCTCCTCATCTATGAGCGTGGCGTCGCTCTGTCTCTGAAACACGAGCTGCCATGAGTAGCTGCCGGTAGCCCCCGCCCTTGGAAACAGTATTTGGACAAAACCATTTTGTGGGAAAGGAGTGTCAATATCTTTTAATAATTAGGAAACTCATTTTACGTTTATAATGTGGATCAAATGCTCCCCCTTTTCGGATTTCCGCCTATATCTGAACAGAATAAACAATGGTTCCCTGAGTACCATTAGATATTGAGATGAAATCCTTAGACCCATTGTTGGACCCTTTACTGGTGTAGTGGGTCCAGCGTTCCTCCTGGTGCATGATAAAGCTTGGCCTCATGTGACAAGAATATGCACGCATTTCCTGGAGCATGAAGCAATTGATACCATTGACTGACCTAAATCCTGTAGAAGCTCTCTAGGAAATCATGTTTAGTTGCATCCGACATCACCAGGTGGCATTTCAAACTATAGCGCAGTGATGCGCTATAGCGATGTACTGCTAAAAAAAACCTCCAAGTAACTCCAAGTCAATCCAACTTCTGTGAAATCAAACTGTCCCCTTAAGAACCAACACTGATTGATAATCAGTTTCACCTGCTGTTGTTCAGATGGAATAGACATCAGGTGGAAACTAGAGACAATTAGCAAGACCCCCCCTTCCGCCCCGTACAGGAGTGGTTCTGCAGGTGGTGACCACAGACCACTTCTCAGTTCCTCTGCTTTTTGCCTGATGTTTTGGTCACTTTGAATGCTGGTGGTGCTTTTACTCTAGTGGCAGCATGAGACGGAGTCTACAACCCACACAGTGGCTCAGGTAGTGCAGCTCATCCAGGATGGCACATCAATGTGAGTTGTGGCAAGAAGCTTTCCTGTGTCTGTCAGTGTAGTGTCCAGAGCATGGAGGTGCTACCAGGAGACAGGACTACATCAGGACATGTGGAGGAGGTTGTAGGAGGGAAACAACCCTGCAGCAGGACCGCTACCTCCACCTTTGTGCAAAGAGGAACAGGAGGAGCACTGCCAGAGCTCTGCAACATGACCTCCAGCAGGCCATAAATGTGGTGGTATGAGGGCCTGACGTCTACAGGTGGGATTATGCTTACAGCCCAACACCGTGCAGGATGTTTGGCATTTGCCCGAGAACACCAGGACTGGCAAACCACTGGTGCCCTGAGCTCTTAACAGATGAAAGCAGGTTCACACTGAGCACATGTGACAGAGTCTGGAGACACCATGGAGAACGTTCTGCTGCTGCAACATCCTCCTGCATGGAGTGGGTCAGTAATGGTCTGGGGGGGCATTTCTTTGGTGGACTCAGCCCTCCATGCGCTCACCAGATAGTCTGACTGCCATTAGGTACAGAGATGAGATCCTCAGACCCATTGTGAGACCACATGCTGGTGCGGTTGGCCCTGGGTTCCTCCTAATGCAAGACAATGTTAGACCTCATGTGGCTGGAGTGTGTCAGTGGTTCCTGCCAGATGAAGGCATTGATGCTATGGACCGCCCCACCCGTTTCTCAGACCTGAATCTAACTGAGTACATCTGGGACATCACGTCTCGCTCCATCCACCAACGCCATGTTGCACCACAGACTGTCCAGGAGTTGGCAGATGTGTTAGTCCAGGTCTGGGAGGAGATCCCTCAGGAGACCATCCTCCACCTCATCAGGAGCATGCCCAGGCGTTGAAGGGAGGTCATAGAGGTGGAGGCCACACACGCTACTGAGCCTCATTTTGACTTGTTTTAAGGACTTTATATCAAAATTGGATCTGCCTGTAGTGTATTTTTACTCTTTAATTTTGATTGTGGCTCCAAATCCAGACATCCATGGGTTAATAAATTTGATTTCCATTGATAATTTTGTGTGTGATTTTCTTGTCAGCAAAGAAAAGAACAAAGTATTTAATAATAATAGTATGGGGAGTGTTGGCCTAGTGGTTAGAGCAGTGCGCTTGCACTCTGAGAAGATTGCAAGTACCTGGTTCGATCCCCACTGCCTGCACTCTGGGTCCCTGAGCAAGACCCTTAACCCCCGATAGGTCCCCGGGCTCTGCACAGTGCTCCCCAAGGGGATGGGTTAAGATGCAGAAGTCAATTTCTCCATTGTGAGATCAACAAAGTTCAATTATTATTATTAATAATATTTCATTCATTCAGATCTAGGATGTGTTATTTTAGTGTTCCCTTTATTATTTTGAGCAGTGTGTGTGTGTGTGTGTGTGTGTGTGTGTGTGTGTGTAGATGGATTGATAGTTAAAGATAGACGCCCCAAGCTACCACAGCCAATGTGCCATATGTTCCCCAATAATGTCTGTTAATTTATATTCAACACATGTCAATGATCATTTTAGATTTATGCACCTTGTCTCCATCTAGTAGTCAGTGTGATGCCCAAATAAGCCTGACTGGACTTGCTCTACATAATAAATTTGTATTTGTCTATCTATTGAATGCAAAATATTCACACCACAAATGTCCACTTCACTAAGAATCAGTCTGACAACTAAACACCGATCATTTTTTAGATAACTGTAAACAAATCTGTGCAGTAAGGCGTTTCAAATGAAACCTACAGAAACCACAGACAGGGAGAACGAAGGGATGGAGGAAAGAAAGAGGAATTACAAGAAAGGAGTGAAAACACAAAGCAGGATGGGAGGAGTGAAGAAATGCAGTAAGGAAGGTAGGAGAAAAAAGGAAGTAAAGAAAGAAAAGTAGGAAGAAACAAGATTCACGAAGAAAATGATCAAGAAAAGCTATAAAAAACAGAAGGAAAAAATGAAGGATGGCAGGAAGGAGCAAAATTAGAAATAAAAGAATGAAGTAGCAGAGAGAGGAAGGATAAGAAGAAAGAAGAAGATGGAATGAAGGGAGGATGAAAGGTTGAGGGTGGAAATAAACAAACAAATGAAGAAGTGAAGGAAGGTGGAAAGACAGTATGGAAAGTAGGAAGGAATGAACATAACGTAAACTGAAATAATGAAGGAAAACAGGATGGATGGATACAATTTTTAGACCACAGCATAGGAAAAAGATAGGGAAACACCAATCTCTTTTCCATACTCCATGGAAATAAAAATCCAGGCTTACCTTCAAATGAGGCTTGACCAGATGGACTTTTTACCAGCTGACCTGACAGAGATTGTTCAGCACAGGTGCTGCTAATAACAAGCAGTGATGGATACACCATATTAGGACCTGGAGGCTAAGCAGCCAGACTAAATCACTTTGAATTACTGATGCAGTAACCCTTGCCATGCTGTGCCGACTTCCAAACAGACCTACAGAAAATAGAAGGGTTGGCAGAAATACCCCCCACACATAAACGTTCTAAATCCATCCTTATTCCTGTGGAGGCGCATGAAAACACATATACACAGCAATCAGCAATAAAGCAAATTATAATAGGAATTAGCCTCCAACCACCTTAGCTTTAAAACTAATCATCCTTTAGCTATAAATCCCTCATTTAATGTGTGCATTACACTCAGCCGTTGGAACAGATATGTCTCCATAGCTTTTATTGTTCAGCCTCCTATTAGTTTACATCTCATGCTGTGCATTCATGCATTATACCCCCTTCCCTTTAGATAAAATCCTGCACCTTATCTTGTAAAGCTACGCCTCTCATATGCCTGTACACTGCACTAAAACCACTTTATTAATAGCTGTCAAAAGTCAGCAGTCCATTGCAACATTACAGCACTGTACACTGAGTATTTACTACATCGTGTATTTCTAGGCCAGGCATAAGGAGCATATAACTCAGATATAATTATGTACATACTATCCAGCTGTTGTGCTGTGCAAGTCCTGGGTTTGCCAGAGAATTACAACTGCTGGAAATTCAAGCACATTGGTCTTGTACTTTCTTTGACATGTAAATTTTTTCTGCCACATTGTATTGTGTCGTTTAGACGTTGCTCACACAATTTCATTATAGTCACAAGGTGTAGGTTAGTGGTTTTCCTAACAACCGCTGCATATCTGAAAGAAAATATACCAATATTTTCTAGAAACCTCTTAATGCTAGATGCTCTCAGCACTACAGTAAATTTAGGCCACGTTTTAAACATTAAACCATAGCACTCCAGTGGCAACCACAACTGAAAGGAGGAAAATCTCACTGAGAAGAGAAGTGATTCAAGCAGCGTGGTGGCAGCTTGACTTCCCCCCCGAACACTGTTATTTTCTCTAAGATAACAAAGTTGCTGCGTCAGCTGTCATATACTGTACCAATGTTATACTAGGTAGAAGATCACATTCACTGCAACTTTTTTTAGGTGCAGCTTGCTAGGACCATAGTAGCCACCCTTTTGTATGTTCAAAACTACATTAATTATTTGTGCAATTAAGTATCTGGAATAAGATCACCTATGCCAAAGGTTTTATATTGTATTGAGATCTGTTTTTTGTAGAGGCCACTTAAGTACATAGAACTAATTACAAGGTTTAATGGAGAAGTTTGAGTTGACTTGAACTTTGTGACATGTTGCATTATGCTGCTCGAAGTAGCCATCAGAAAAGTACACTATTGTCCAAAAAGGTACATGTACATGGTCAGAAAAAAAAAACATTTAGGCAGGTGTTAAGCCATTGTGTATTTCTATTCTGCTCCCTTCAGGTTTATTTCAGTCTGTCCCCCTCTACTATAGCCTGGACAATTTACCTCATTCAATCCACCTGTGCTGTGCTCATTCACCAGCATCCGCTTCACCTGGAACCCTGCCTAGTTTTACCTGCCTCCCACAGTCATTCTTTACCAGATTGTCCGAAAGTCTTTTGTGAGAAATATTAAAAAGATACAAAATTAGCTGTGTGGATTTAGTGTGTATCTGTGTGTGAGTGTGTAAGTATGTATATAATTTAGTTGCCTTAAGATTTAAAGATCTATAGGAAAATAAATTTTTGAATTACATCACCATCCAATTGATGGCAGTAATGCACATAGTTTGTAAACTGCCAGAAAACACTATAGAAGAAGAAGAAGAAGACTTTTTGACTTTTAACAAAACTTTAATTACAAAACGCCAGACAATTAAACAATTGAGTTAAAACCAAGTGTCATTTACATAAAATTCTTAAATAAGAAGCTTGTTAAATTGAAGTTCTTTTCTTTCAGACACTTCACATAAAATCTTTTTAAAACCCCACCACTGCATAAAATCCTCCATGTTCTGCGTGGCTCTGTGGAAGTGAAACTCCAGCCTAATTCTGGCTTTAACGTTGCACTTCCACAGAGCCACAGCATCAAGGTGAGGTCCTCCCTGCAGTCTGTCTCTACGGGACAAATAAATAGCCATCTTCGCCTCACTGATTAAAAAGTTTAAAAGTCTGGCCTTTGCCTTATTACTTTTATTTTGGCACACTCCTCCAATAAATAAAGAAGTAGTAAAAACAGTGCCAAAAAGACTAAAAACATTTGTTAAAAGGCTAAAAATGGTCTTTAGTCTGTTACAGTCCATAAAAACATGAAAAACGTTCTCAGACAGACTGCAGAAAGGACACTCATTTAAAACAGCCCGATTAATAACGGATAAAAAAGAGTTTGTGGCGATGGCACCGTGTAAAATCCTCCATTGGAGATCACCAGTTCTCTTTTTAATTGGAGGCTTATATAAAGTCCTCCACTGGGGTGCTCTACCAGCAAGTCTATCAGTCCATACACAGACTGTGCAGTTCTCGAAATGTCTTCGATTTATCACTTTGGAGCAAACTCTATAAACAGTTTTCTGGTCCATAGTGGATAAAACCATCTTCTGTGGGTCCAGGCTGGAGAGCAGAGGTCCACTTCTCTCCGGGAACCCAGGATCCAGGATCAGGCCAGGAAAGGAGTCTATCGGGTCTGGCTGGCTCTGTCCCTCACAGCAGTCACGGAGGAGGCTCCTCTCCTTGGCCGACATCTTTCCCCTCAGAGAGGGACGGTCCTGCAGTCTCCACCAGCTGTCTCACGGTTATTATCTTTGACCGGCGCAGCGCCTCCGACAGCCCTGGTCCAGCGCCGTCACACACGTCCAGCCTGGACCCACAGATTAAAGGCTCCTGTAAAAGCCAGTGCAGAGAGTTAGTCGTTTGGGATGGCTTTAAATTGAACAGGGTACATGATTTAAAAACACCCTGATAAAACCTCGGCAATCCCCTTAACTTTAAAAGATTTAAATCAGTTAAAAACAGAGCCGCATCCAGCCCCAGGTTATTTACACCTCTAAAAATGCAGCTGGCCACGTCCCTCCACACTAAGTCAGAGGGCCCTGCCAGGTATTTCTGAACAAAACGTAATCTAAAAGCCGCTGTTCTCCCGGCTAGGTGGACAAGGCCCTGGCCCCCCTCTTCTCTGGGTAAAAACAACACAGACTGTGGCACCCAATGAAAACCGTTCCAAAAAAAGTTGACCATTTTTGCTTGTATGTTGGCCAACAAACCAGACGGTGGGTCTAAACAGGAAAGTTTGTGCCACAGCTGAGATGCTACGAGGTTATTTAAAACCAAAACCCTTCCCCTGTACGACATGTGGGAGTGTAGCCATCTCCACTTTTCTAGTTTACATTCTATTTTCTGTTCCAAGTTTTCCTAGTTCTTTTTTTCAGTGTTTTCATTGCCTAAAAACAGACCGAGATATTTAAAACCATCTTTTTTCCATAAAAGTCCCTGAGGAAGAACCGGGAGCCCATCACGCCATTCGCCCACTGCCAGGGCTTCACTTTTTCCCCAGTTCACCCTCGCAGAAGATAAAACAGAGAACTTAGTTGTTATCTTGTTCAGTATGTCGACATCTTGCTGGTTTTTAGTAAAAACAACGACGTCATCAGCATAGGCAGATAAAACCACTCTACTATTAAAACCAGGTAAAACCAAACCATGAACAGTAGAACGTATCTTTTGAAGCACGGGTTCCAGGGAGAGCGCGTAGAGCATCCCGGACATGGCGCAGTCTTGGCGAACACCTCTACGCACCCTAAAAGGAGCACACAGACCACCGTTAATCTTTAGCATACTCTCAATGCCACTGTACATCACCTGGATCTTGGCGATCAGACCAGCGCCGAACCCAAACCTCTCCATAGTTTTCCACAGGAAGCCGTGTTCGACGCGATCAAACGCCTTTTCTTGATCTAATGCGATCAAGCCCGTTCTTAAACCCAATGAACCGGAGACCTCCAAAACATCCCGAATTAGGTAGACGTTATCTACCATGGACCTGCCGGGGACGCAGTAGGTCTGGTCCCGGTGGATGACCTGCTCCATAGCTTCTCTCAGCCGCGTTGCCAAGGCTTTGGAGAGGATCTTGTAGTCGGTGCAGAGGAGAGACACAGGGCGCCAGTTCTTAATGTCCTGCAGGTTCCCTTTCTTGGGCAGGAGGGTGATGACTGCCCTGCGGCACGAAAGCGGGAGTGAACCAGTGGCCAAACTCTCATTATAGACCTCCAGTAGGTCTTCCGCCAGGATGTCCCAGTAGGCTTTGAAAAACTCTACTGTAAGACCATCGATGCCTGGGGCCTTCTGGCCCTGCATATTCAGGAGGGCTGTATGGAGCTCTTGTACCCCCAGGGGGCGCTCCAGCTGTACATTGGTCTCCTCAGAGACCTGGGGCAGCCCACCACAGAACTCCCCAAACAGCTTCTCATTCTCCTTATACTCACTCTCAAACAGAGAGGAGTAAAACTCAACAGCCCTCCTCCTGATCTGGCCCGGTTCACTCACCTGCTGCCCTGTGTCAGATAGTAGAGAATGGATCACCTTCCTCTGCCCGCGTTTCCTCTCCAAGCTGAAGAAGAAGCTAGAGGGAGCATCCATCTCTGTGATGTTCTGAACCCGAGACCTGACCAACACGCCTTGGACTTTAGACTCCAGCAGGTTGGCTAAAACTAGCCTTTTGGATTTGAGAGCTTCAATATGCTCTCAATTTCCTGTGGACTCACTTAAATGTTCTAGTTCCACTATATTCATCTCCAGATCTCTGATAGATCTGGTGACGTCACGAGTGACATTAAGAGTATGCTGTTGACAAAGTTGTTTTATTTGAACTTTTCCATGGTCCCACCACTGCCTTAGACAAGTAAAATCACCCTTTCTTTGTCTAAAAACAGCCCAAAAATAACTTAAAGCTTCTCTAAAACTACAATCATGAGTTAAAGCCAGATTAAAATGCCAGTAGGCGCTTTTAGGTAAAATGTTTGTTATAAAAACATTCCCTAAAAGCAAAGAGTGGTCTGTAAAAGCTACTGGTAAAATCTGACATGCTTTAAACACATTAAAATGATATTTAAAACAATAAAAACGGTCAATACGTGCTAAAGAGAGGCGGTTTTCTTTACTGTGGGACCAAGTGTACTGTCTGGAGCCTGTGTGCATCCTCCTCCACACGTCCACCAGGCCGTGAGACGAGACAAGCTTCTGCATGGCTTGCTGGGAAGCTTGGTGAGGCTCTTTATGATTCCGGTCTAACAATTCGTTTTCTGTACAATTAAAAACCCCACCTAAAAAAACATAATCATCAGACCCGCAATCTCCCAACCTCTCCCCAATTTTCTCTAAAAAACGCTTCCTCTCTGCACCGACGTTAGGAGCATAAATATTGATAAAAACTACGGTAAAATGGTCAAACTGAGCTTTTACTAAAAGACACCTTCCCTGGACGATACTTTCTACGTTAAAAGAGTTTGGGGTGAAAGCTGAGGAAAAGAGGAGGCCCACCCCAGAACTCTGGGAGGTGCCGTGGCTAAAAAAGCTTCTCCCTTCCATTCCTTGCGCCAGTCTGCTTCATTGTTAAGATCACTGTGCGTCTCTTGTAAAAATAAAACACTAATTCTTTTCTGTTTTGCTGTTTCATAAATCATGGTGCGTTTAACAGCCTCCCTAGCCCCGTTAACGTTTAAAGAAGCTATTTTAAAATTATCCATGTTGGGTAAAAGGCTAAAAACAACACCACAATAAAATACGCACAATAAAAATAATAAGAAGTTAGTGATCATCATTATATTCAAAATTGTTTTCTCACTTTTCCCATAATTTTCTTTAGTCTAAAAACCTCCTGATCAGAAAACCCAGACTCTTCTTTTCTTCTAATATAATATCTTGCAGAAAAATAAAATATTTTTAAATTAGGAAAATATTTTTCTACTTTTATCCCTCTTAATCCTTTTGTTTCTTGGAGAAAATTATTAAAAGATTCAACAGGATAACGTGCCTCTGCACTGCTACCCTGTGACAGAGACACCTCACTGTTGTCAGACAGTTCACCCTCACTGTCGCTGCTGTCTGACACACCTTTTCTCTCTGTGGTCAGCTTGCTGACCTGCTTACTGCTCTGAACAGCAGTCATCACATTTTTCCTTTTACTGCGCCTTTTTAAATTCATAGGCGCCTCCTGCTCCATCACCTGCTCTCCCTCGCCTTTCTCCTCCACAGGAGCTACCACAGGCTCCCCCACAGACTCCTCCACAGGAGCCACCACATGCTCCTCCACACTCACCTCCCCTCCACCTACCACCACCTCACCTTTCCCTCCCTGCTCTCCACACACACCAGTCACACCCTCCTGCTCTTCACACACGCCATCCTGCTCCATCTCACCCTGATTCTCCACTTCCTCACCAGTCAAACAAGTTTCCCCACCACCACACACCACCGTGCTGCCCTCACTCACCACACAATCACTCCTTTGTGGATCAGATGTTTCATCCACGTTTTTCTCCTCCACTAAACTCTCCTGCCGGTCTCCAGCGACCGGAGCCGACGCCACGGCTTCCTCCGCGGTTACGCTGGAGTTCCCCGCAGCGCCAGACTCCTCCACCGCGGCAGGAGCTCCAGCCTCGCCGGACACACCCACCTGCTCCCCGGCTGCCGCAGGCTGCTGCTCCGCGGAGCTCGACGGAGCCGCCCCGGCTCTGTTTGGGCACGATTTTATCAAATGTCCTTCCTGTCCACAGCCGAAGCACTTCATGCCGGATGAGGTGGCGAACAAGACATAGTCAAATTCGTCCACTCTCACCCGGAAACGCAGGTTTAGCTCCTCGTCACGGTTGTTGAGGATCATGAAGAGTTGTCTCCGGTGGGAGACAACATGCTTCAGCAGAGGTGATTTACACCCCGACAGAATCTTTTTAACGGGGGAAACCACCTTTCCGTGACGAGAGAGCTCTTTAACGAGAAACTCGTCACTAATGAATGGAGGGACATTCGATAAAATCACCCTGGTAGCGGGCTGCGTGAGCGGCGACACCTGGAGGAACGAGCCGTTCACAGAAATGCCCGACTCGACCAACAGGTTCGCCTGCTCAACCCGCTCAACAAACAACACCGCGGCTCCGTTCATGCGAGCCGCGGACTTGATGGAACCATGACCAATAACCTCACCCACCGCCAAACAAACGTCCTCCACGCTGCACGGAGACCCGGCACCCACCTTGATGCCGTTCCTCCGTGTCAGCGCGGAGAAGACGCCAGAACCACCACCCACTAACCTGCCGCCGGGCAAAACCCGACAGCCACCAAACCCTACAAACCCCACCAAAAAACCCTAACAACCAAAATAAAACAACTATATACACAATATATACACTCACCCAGTGAAAATGGACAGAAAAAAGTAAGAAAAACCACTCAAAACAGAGTTTTTCACTCGCTCTCTCTTCCGCTCCTTCACTCACACTCCTCCCACACGAAGAAGAAGAAGAAGAAGAAGAAGAGGTCTTTTGTGAGTAGCTATCCAGCGATAATGTTTGCATCACCTGTTCTTGCCCAGTTTTCTGTTTTTGGATTTCCTGTGTGCCTTGGCCTCGCTGGATACCTAATCAGCCTTCTGACTTCTGGACACGACCTTGGACTGCACTTTGACCACGATTCTTTCCCAGTAGTAATGGTGAGATGAAGCCTGATGAGGAATTGAACCGCTTTAGGCAATTGCTTCAGAAAAGGGTTAATTTATCAGTGCTTAATTTGCACATGAAATCCCCTACTGGCCAAGTGCATAATGAATCAGCAAAATAATGAGGCTTGCCTCTATTTTTATCCTTTAGGGTCCTTGGGACTTATCATTAAAGCAGCGATAAGCAAAATTTCAATATTTTAGATAAGACAAAAAAAAAAGAACTAAAGAACTAAAGGTAATATTTCAGATGGAGTATGGTATGAAGTCACACCACAACTCTCTATGTTGGACCGTGCATGTACGTGCATGTGAACAGCTGCCACTCAGGGCTTATTCTCTTCCTGCCCTAAAATACCACCCTCAGAGCAGCGCAGTGTTGGAGCCACATGTCAGAGAGCATCCCAGCAGATCCAAATGTTATCTTGCTAACACCATTATAAATTTATGAGATACTTACTTCTTCACTTGAAATGTCCCTCTGAAAAGTGATGCTGTTTTGCTGTGTTTTTGTCCTTTACAAATAAGTGCATAGAAGGCGACTGGTGAGAAGGGAAAGGAGGGGCTGGGTTTTGTTTTGGTCTACAGACACTGCTCCAGCACCCCCTAGTGATGATATATTGCTTATTGATCCTTTAAGTAATACACATTAATGTATCTTATGATTATCACGTGTATATTAAAATATGTTTTAACACGTTCTGTGTAATTATGTATGGCTGACTGTGTATATTTCTCTGTCACTTTAATGACATGGCATTGGCTTAAATAGACACAGTTAAAGAGTTTGTGGAACCTTGAAGAGGGTACTGGATGCTTATGCAACTTGGACAATGATCTGCAAAATGGGGGGTTTTATTCAGAGGTTTTTCAACAATTTTCTTTTCACACTACTACTCTGGCTTATATACAACTCCATTTTTTTAAGAGAATTAAAAAAATATCCAACTATATAGCGTGAACAGTAGAAGAAAAACCAAAACAAAATCATTCTTTACAAAAAAAATGTATTTACATTTTTTTTTAAAACAAAATGTTTTCTTTTTTTTAAATAAAAAATACTATAAAACACGCCATCAACCAGAACCTATGACTGAATCTAGGGTCAAGGGGGTAGTTCGGGATGATATGCTCATGGTTTACAATAGCTGAAGCTTATGAGGTGGTCTCCAGCTTCTAAAATGGAGACAGCAAAGAAAGGTGCCATCCAACCAGGTTGAATTTCTCTTAATCAAGGAATGTCAGTTTCTAGGCCAGTTAAAGCACTCCACCTATAAGTAAATGGAGAAAAATACAGTTCTCGATAAGCAAATCTTTTGAATGTTATATTTACCTTAGCTTATTGGGCGAAATCAAGTCAAACATTCCCACATAGGTGAATTTTCCCTCTTCCTAGCTGGCTCCATCCTCCATCAACACCCCAATCTCTTCAATCTCCATGCTCCTCAAGGAGCTAAACTCAGTCTCCAAACTATGAAAACTCTATCCAAACTCTACTATCCAAGCTATCAAAATTCCATTCAAGACCTGAATTGACTGCAACTCTCTAACAAACGTGCACATTTTGACTGAATACTGAGGCGCTTCCTGAAGCAGTCACGTGGTACAGCTGGGTTGCAAGGCTTTGGCCGTCATCACTTTGGCCTCCTCCCCTAAATGAAGAAAGGCTCGATACACGCTTTGTGAAAATGCCCCCTCCATTACTCGACACACGCTCCAAAGTCTTGGCTCATCTCATAACATCCCTACTACCCACCCCTTCTTGTCTGCGTTCTCCTACCAGTCATCTCCTGCTGTGAGCAGCCTGCTCCATTTTATATATTTTCCTGCCCATCTTTGATTTTTTTATTATTTATTTTAAATAAACCTTTAAAACGCATCTCTGTGTCTGGGTTGGATATCAGGTTCCAATCTTACTAAGTATTACACACAAACCACCACCAGCAACAGTAGTTGATATGGAGCAGGATGAAGCCATGCTCTTCTGTTGTTTGTGTCAAATTCTGACAATACCATCTAAAATATTCAAACTGAAATTGAGACTCCATGGACTTGGCCTTTTTTCCCATTTTTAATTGCCGTTCGATATGCCTGTGTGAATAGTAGTATCAGTTTCTTGTTCTCAGCCAGCATGAACAGTATCTGCTGTGGTAATCTGCTGCTCTAGCCCATCTGCTTCCAGGTTCAATTCCTTGTACACTTCTGCAAACCATGGTTACATTGAATGGTTATTTAAGGTACTGTTGTCTCTCTGTCATCTCAAACGAGTGTGCCTTTTGCTCTCTGATTGTTGGCAACACATTTTTGTTCACATAACTGCCACTGACTGGATGTTTTCTCTTTTTCAGACAATTCACTGAAATCATTAGAGGTGGTTGGGAGTGGAAATCCAGTAGAACAGCATATCCTGAAACACTCAGGGCAACCAGGACACATTAAATGTCAATTAAATGTTATATTTTAATATTCTGATGCTTAATTTAAACTTCAGAAAGTTATTTTCATCATGTACAGATGGCTTAATGCATTGAGCTACTAGTTGTGTTAAATATCAGTTAAACTGCTGTAGCCAGTAAGGTGACCATTCAGTGTATATAGATTGAATATATGTTTTAATTTTCTATCTTTTAAACCTTTATCTTTATATGGCATTAATCAGCTCATGTTATTCACTTTGGTTATGGTCATTTAATCCTCTGTCAGCAGATGTCTGCATTTAAGAACATTTGAGGTTATAAGAAAATAATGCCTTGCAAAAACAAAATTTTAACAAAAAAGTCTACTGTAGACATACACAATATTGCTTATTGGGCTAGAAGCAATGACAAAAACAATATTCATGTTTGTTTTTCATACAACAGTCCCAATAATTTCTTTTTGAGATAGCTTGTGAATAAGTCCTAAACAAGAAACTTTTGTTTGGATATTAGTTCACATTTGGTACTTAAATGCACCATCATGGACCTGACAGAACTACAAAGCTCTGTGGTAACAATAAAAACTATTTTAACCACTCAGAAAGGCAGCAATATTAAACATTTAAACTTGTTGGAAGGCAAAATGGGCAGATTTTCAAAAGCCCCAAAATGTATCTAAAGCAAATATATTCCAACTTTATCTTTGGTTGCAAAAGCACCTAAACATTATTTAAAGTGTGTGCATACATAATGGCTAAAAACTGTTTTACGTTTAGTAGGAAACTTGATTTTCTTTCTCCCTTTATTAGAAGTCTAAACATAGATCTGCTTAAAGCAAGAAAAACAAACATAAAAACAATAGTTTTCACTCAGGACTTCTCATTTACTTAAAGCTACACAGTCACACACTTAAGCATGTGCAAATAATATATACAACTTGGACCTCTCACATGTACCAGTCATGATTTTATTGTCGATGGTATAAAGTGAATGTTTTTTATTAAGAAAATGCAAACTAAACTTTATTTCTCATCTGCCTTGGAGATATTCTGTCAAGTGTGACTCAACTCGGGGTTTTGAGCAACTCAGTCACACAGGGATTACTTTTGTAAGATCCTATAGTATTTCTGGTTTGAAATTACATTTCTTGCTGCACAATTGACCTTTTACTTTCATGAAAACAAATGGAAATTCATCTTTGGTAATATTGACAAAGCTTCACACTGTCAGTGCCCAGCCTGTGTAGCTGAAATGTTTAATGACATTTCAGATGAAAATGTGTGTTGTTTTTTTTATCCCACAGGACTGTACAAATATACTGTAGAGAAATCATCATATCGGCCCCTATTTTTTTCAATGTTTTGCACTCAAATTAAAATAGAAACTCATGTATTTTTAAACATGTTTAATAACTGTAGTATAACAACAACAAAAAAGGCATAACATTCTTTCACACTAAATCAACAAAGCTGTGTTTGTGTTCCGGTTTATCCTTTCACAAATTTCTGCAGAATTTGTAGACTTTGTTGTGGATCTCTAAAATTTTCATTACTAATTCTAAGTTCAGTCCATTACTAGATTAGTACAATTATTTGGTCTAAATTAGACAAAACATGCAGGTCTAAACCATAGACATAACATTGACTCATGTCTAAGCAATCATATCTGCAACTGTACGAAGGGTTTTTATTGCGCATTATACTGTTCTCCAAATTAGAAAATGTGTCTCCAAATCTTTCGCTTGGCATTAGAGCCAAACACTTTGGTCTACAAAGTGCATTGTTGCAGGAATGTTGAGGTTGGTTCAGATACAAAGATGTTCCGTGAAATTGTGCTGAAATTATCAATTTTATGCAGCAAATACTTTGAGGTAACCCTATGCAGAAAGCTGTACCCTTTCAGCCTTTTTCAGACTTAAACTCAGTGAACCATGACTTCTTAAAATCTGCTTCAGGGTTTTAAATGTAAGCCTAAGATGTAGCACAAAAGTCTTCTTTTTTTTTTCTTTTTTTTTTTTTTTTTTTTTTCCCGTTAGCCCTGTGTGTCATCACCAAGGCAAAGCAAGTTTTTTTGTATAGCACATTTCAGTAACAAGACAATATAAAGTGCTGGACATGAAAAGAACATTCAGTCGGTCAAGATATAGGACAAGTTGGACTACAAACTTTAACATTTAATGACAACGTAATAGCATACCAACGATTGTCTTCACTAATTTGGTAAACATATTCCTTATGCTGGCTGTACTTGTTAATGCTTATAAATCTATCACATATCGCATGTCCCCATTGCAATTTTATTTGTCAAAATGGAACTATCCTGCCTTCAGTAAATAATGCTTCTAGCATCACCTTAAATTGTGTATGACACCATGGCATACGCAATATAATCTCCAGGTTACCACAGATTTTCTAGACCAAATTCTAAGGCGCATGAGTATCTCATCTTAAAGATGGTATTTAAACCGCACATATCTGCCACCATTATGAAATCACACAACTGCCATTTGAAGGTGAATTTGACTTTCTGAAGTGCCCCGAGATGACATGCGTTGTGAATTGGTGCTATATAAATACAATTGAATTGAACTGAATTGAACACTGGGCGGAGGTCCTGGTCCTACTCTTGCCCTGGTCTTTGCATGTTCTCCCTGTGCATGTGTGTGTTCTCTCCGAGTACTCCGTCTTCCTACCACAGTCCAAAAACTTGACTTTAACTGGCTTCTCTAAATTGTCCTTAGGTGTATGCGCGAGAATGGTTGTTTGTCCTGTTTGTCTCTGTGGTGCCCTGCGATAGACTGGCGACCTGTCCACGGTGTCTATTTGCACTGATGAAAAGCAAAATATCTTGGCATTTTAAATGCTCCAAAAGGAAGGCAATCCTGCCTAATTTCATATTAATTCAGCTCATAAGCAGTTAATTTGGAGAGATAATTTACTATCTTGGAGAGGTAGTTGACTTATTGATATTGATCTTGCATCAGTCAGTGAAAGAAAATCCTTAACATGAAAACAATTTAACAAATCATAATAACATTACAGAAAAAGTAATAAACCCACCATATTAATGAGAAAACTGCAAATTGTACACCCTTCATCCCAGAATGCATTAAATATACAAATCACACTGTAAAAATGACACGCACACATTATGTAAATAGGTACAATGTTCCATAAAATGTAAGATGCGATTTTTGGTACTTAGAGGTGTAATGTGGAAGGAAAGGCTGAATGGATATAGATTTTGGTAGGTACTTGTTAAATTATGTTGTGAACAACCATTTAGCTTTATTTTCAATCAGGAGCATCCAGATACAGACTGCTGCTTCCACACAGATTAGCCCACCTAACGGGGGCTTACATAATGTGTCATTTTTCCAATCCTGGTGGGATGGAGGCATTGCCATCTTGTTTAGTTTTCTTCCATGCTTTTGAAAAGTTAGCCAGCCTTTTATGCTCCCACAATGAAAGCTTCAAGGTTTAAATAGGGCAATTTGCACATTTTGGCATTTAATCCAATAATGTATACAACTGAATTTGTTGTGCAAATCCTTATATGGCTATGTAGCACTCAAGCCAATGAGCTAATGGGTCACACGGCCAAATATGTTTCCCTTTCTTTGCAATGCATTAGTTAATGGCATTATTTAGCCCTTTCATGTGTTTCTGTTCATTAGCTTGAAGAGCAGGAAGACTTTTTACCCTATGTAAAAGAGAAATCATAAATGGTAATGTTTCCTTACCAACATATATCCTCCACAACTGAAGCCCACAGAGTAGCCTTACATTTTCTGAAAGAGAATATTTTTTGTATTAAAAGTACCAGCTCTCTTTCTTTTCTAAAACAAGAGATCTTTTTTATTAAAGAAAAAAGAAAATTCTATGTGTGTACAAATTTGATAGCCTCAAGGTCACAGCCATTACTGCAAAAAAGGATTCATTTTCAACAAAATAGTTTCATTTTGGAGGGCTAATGAAAACTTTAACATTAGTGCAGTGTCCTCAGGGGATTATGTGCACCACAATAACAAACTGAGAGCTTGCCAAGATGTCGCACTGTTACTCTTGCATAAAGCCTTTTGTCAAATGCACTGATGAATTATTGAACAAAAAAATACCCCCAACCCCAAAAAAACGAGAATAGCTGACAGATAAAGTTACGTAAGAACAAAATCCACAGATCAGAACAAGAACTGTGTCAAAACGGTCAACAACAAAGTGACCAGGTGAAATTTAACTTCCCTCTTGTTTTGCAAAAAACAAAACAAGAATGAAACAAGAAGTAGGAATCAATCACAGACCGCATTGGTGTCCTGTGACCACCCTTTGTTGCAGTGTGAAAGCAACCCTTGGTGAGGCTATACAGGGGTGGTGTTAGCCATTTGGGTGCCCTAAGTACAAATGCTCTGTGGTGCCCCCAACCACATACACAGAAGGAGAACAATAATACAATATTTATCAATACCAAGATAACTTCTCAATTTTAGTGTTTTAAACACAGTTGCTATAAGATGTCAACATACTTTTCCTTCAGGATAAGTAAAGTATATATTGGGGATGCAAACAAATAATCGACTTATGATGAATTGTCGATTACTATATTTTTCGGGATATAAGGCGCACCGCATTATAAGGCGCACCGTGAATTTATGTGTCTTTGTCCACATATAAAACGCACCGGATTATAGGGCGCATCACATATTCTTCCCAAGTGTGTAATATCACTCCACCCCTCCAGTAGGGTGACCAGATGCCTCCGATTTCTGAGGACAAGACCCCCATTGTGGATGACCTGTCCCCCAGCAAAAGCAACTTAAACCTCAACTGACAGGGAGGGCAAGGAGAGCGTTGATCCATCGTTGATCCATAAAACTATGGAAAAGGAAGTGATCAACATCTCAGGAAGAACAATCTGCTGAATGGACAACTATTAGTTGTGCACTCCACAAATCTGGTTTTAATGGAAAAGTGGCAAGAAAAATTCCATTTGTAATCTTGTTTGCTGCATGCCTTGTAGCGGGTAGTCAGACATGTGGAAGAAAGGTGAACTGTTTGGTTTACATGCTAAACACTGCAAATCACTCCGAACACACAATGTCCATGATGAAACATGGCAGTTGCAGCACCGTGTAGTGTACCTGCTTTTCCAAACCAGAGACATGAAGGCTTGTCAGAATTAACAGGATGATGGAAAGAGCTACGTACAGGACTGATGTGGAATGCAACCTTTTAGAGGCCATAATGATCTGAGACTAGATCTTTATGGCTTATAGTTCCTAAAAAAAAATTCATTAATTTCAAGCTTTTTCGGTCTTATATCTCTATTTTTCTGCTTTTTAAAAAATTCTGAACCTTTATGAGAAAAGTGTCCACTTTGCACATGCTTGAATATTATTTCAACTTATAATCTTATAATAACCCAATTAATACAAAAGAAAATATTGAAGTTTGTTTTGTGGCAGATCAGAAGGTAAAGTAGTCTTCTTGCAATCTGAGGTGTGTTCAGTTCAAACTTCCATCCTCCACATGTTGGTAAGCCCATGGGCAAGGCATCGACCGATCTGTGTGTAGGTATATGAATATGTAAGCTTTTGTTAGTGTTGCCAGGGGAATGTGGCTTCAGTGTGAAGCAATTTGAGTGATCAATCTCCCTAGAAATGCACAAAATAAAGTCAGTCAATTTACCATTCATTTCAGGAAGAGTTATACCACTTGGACTTGTCAAATAGGCAAAGGAATATCTTAATACCAGTTTTAGAACTTTGGTACATTTCTTTTGTTCGTAAAAATTCCAAAAAATATAATTTTTCTTCTGTTCGAAATCAAGGTGAGATGAGGAAAATCAAAGCTAAAATGTGTGAATTTAGTGATTGAATAATTATAAACATTTGTTGATTCTATAGTCTGTAAATTGATATATACATACTCTGATTTTACTAACTCTAAACTATTTGCCAAGGAAGAACAAGCAAACCTTTCAGTCTCTAAATGTACAAAAGAAATAATAACTTCCTAACAAAACACATACAACTTTGAATTTGTTGTCACTCTGTACAATACACTTCAGGGTGGTTTAATACTTTTACAACCTACCATATGTGAAGCAATTTCACTGTTATGAATATACATACATAAAAAACAACTACTGAGCTACCAAGAGAATCAGCTCATATGCACAGCATCAAACATGACGCAGGTGTAAACCAGATGAGGTCAGAGGAAGCTATAAGAGCCTCTCCCATGCTTCGACTGTCTAACTACTAAAGCAAGCTGCTTCAGGCTGCTGCCAGACTCTGGTGTGAGCTGAAACTCACCATTGGTCACCTGTGTGCTCACACAGAAGGGTCTTACAGGTCTAACATACTTTTATGAAGAGTTACAGAGACTCAGCTCAAGCTAAGAACAGGAGAGAGGATGAAAAATTCAAAAGATGTCACATCTAATTTGGGTGATGTTAAAATGTCACACGCATCCCAGGCGAATACCTCATTCCAATCTGAGATAGCAGTATTTCTCTCTTTTTCTGTGGTGGACCACTTACTCTTCATGTACAAAAGGCAACTGAGGCCATTAAAGGCAATGTTAGGTGGTGTTTTTTAAGCTTAGGAGAAATGCTTCATTTAACAGCCAAAGCTTGGCTTTGGAAAAAGATTGTCAACGGTAGGTCTGTCTGTATGAAAACATAGATATGCAAAAGCTTTTCAAATAAAGATGAAGACGCAATCAAAGCTTTTCTTTTTTTTTTAGCACTCTCAAGTTTGCCATTGACATTTTAGAGAGCTTTTCTTTGCACATGAAAGGAATGTGTGCTGCCTTGTGAGTCTCAGATGAAATGTCTGGCCAACATCCTAATTTAGAATTTTGAATGTCACGGTCAACAATTTTGAAAAGAAAATATTAGAAAAACTGTAAGTTAAATTTTGAGCTAAATTGTAATTTTCAGTGTGATGCAACATTATGACTACAGTGAAGACTAGCTGACATCTACCTCACTGTCAAGGCTGATCTAACCTACACTGAGTTTCTGAAACTTTATGAGCACAATTATTGTTTCGCTTAAGTACGTTTTTTGCTCACTCCAACTTCTGTGACCTATAAATGTTTACAATAACATATGGTCTGTATACAGAGATTAAAAGAGAGTGTAACAGCTCCAAAGACAGGTAAGAGGAGCACATAGCACATGCTTGTTTTGCGGTTGTGTTCAAGGGGAAACAGATGGGATTCACTATCTGCCTATTCACCCATAAATCAAAGTTCATCCAAATGTCACTGCAGCATTATATGTTTTTTCTGTAACATGTTTTCCTCCAGGGCTCAAACAAGTTGGATGTGTGACATAAGGAGATAGGCACAGTATTAGAAACAAAGACTTAATGTATTAATGTCTGTGTTTATGGTCTGTCAGAAATGTTATAAGACTCACCTGCGCATGGTAGTGAACAGTGAAAAGAAATGGCTCTGACGGCACTCACTGGATCATTCAGAAGTTCAAAAAGGCAGCCATGACAACTGCAAATTGGTAATTTTGCAACAGTCAGATTATTCTGTGAAGGTAGAAACTGTACTAGTTATATCACTCTGTACAATACTTGAAAAATGAGAAACCTTTATAGGCCAGTGGTTAATAAACCAGCTAATGCCATGATTCCAGTGTGTAAGTATGTGTTTGTGCATGTCTGAGGTCTCTTCGGTTCAGAAGATGTTTGATGGCGGTCATGGCCACCAGCAGCGGAGTGCACACCTGATGGGGATCTTCTCATCAGCCTGCTGAAGATAAAAGGAGCTGAGAGACTTTTCTTTGCCTGGCCTACTGGGTTAGAGTCAAGCCATGAGAATCACTCCGTATTCTTCCAGGGAATCCTGTTAAATTTGTTTCCTCTGCTTTACCTCTGAGCTCATTGGCATGTCTTCTTTCCTCCCAGGTTCTAGCACGTCATCAGACTCCAAGCCTTCCTGGAGTCAAGTACCAGATTTGTTCATGACAATAACTTCCTGGAAACCCACCCATGGTCAGTGTCTACAGCTTCTTTTTCTTCTGTGCTTCCCTGCCTGCCTGCATTCCAACATTCTCTGCTCAGTGCCTGCCTCAGTCTCAAGCCTTTATGGCTGACATTTTTAGCAGGTATATCTTCAGGAATCAAACACACCTCGGACAACTCGCACAGTGGGTTTACCTTCTTCCTCTCTGTTACTTATCATCATTTCAAGCTGTAAGGTACACTCTTGAGCCATTCAGAAAGATTCACCTTTTCTCCATCTAACTGGCCTTCCCCCAATTCAGAAAACAGCCATACCACTTCCCAGTGATGTGCAGTCAGGGGAGGTGAGTCAGGTGACTATATATATATATATATATATATATATATATATATATATATATATATATATGCCCTGTCTAGCAGTGCAACATTCAGATTTGCTTTCTTGGTGCCAAAGAGAGCCCAACAGACTTACTTTCACAGGTGGATAATTATTGTTTTCACTATAGTGATCCACATGATGCAAGAAAAGAGAAAGAAAATGCTAAAAACTTTACAGGACATTATTTTGCATTCAATGAACACAGAAATGGAAAGGTGAAAGTGTAAACCATCTTTAGTGAGCCTAAATTTTTTTTTTATAGAAATATGTTACTCTAAGAATTTATTTTTTTTCTATTTCATTATTGTATGCTTAATCTGTTTGTTAGGGTTTAGTTTTGATCTGGCTTTGGTTTACTGTTTTGTTCCTCCTCCTCTCTCTCTCTCACTCAGCTTACCCTTCACTCCCTCTGCAGTCAGTCACACCTGTTGGTCATTAATTAGTCAGATTCACTTCACCTGCCAGCCTCCCTACTTAAGCCTTCCTCTGTCTTCACTTCCCTGCCGGTCCGTCATCAGACTCCACTCAGTCCTCGCTTCTCGACCTGGTTTGGGCCTGCTAGCGGTTTGCATCTTGCCTCAGTTTACCCTTGTTTAGTCTCTGCCTGCTGCTGGATGTTACCTGTCTCATCTCTGAACTTCTAGAGAAGCTGCTGATTCTGCTGTGGTCCTGGCCTGCAAGTATTCACTCTGCCGTGCTGGTGGTCCAGCTTGCCAGTCCATGCCTCCACTCTGCTCCAGCCAGAACTTTCTCCGGGCCGTCAGCTCCTGCCTTCATCTACACCTCTGTTCCAGTCCCGGCCTGCCTCTCTGGTTTCATCTATCATTATCCATCTTCCTTTCAATAAACTCTCTCAATTTTAGCTCTGTGTGTGTGGTTCTCAGTTAATTGAAGACAAATTATGACACTGTTAAAAGGGATGAAGTTTTTAAAGCACACTTGCAGATTTTTATATTTAAGATAATAAATGGTAAGTCAGAAATCTTATATTGTCTATTCTATATCTAGCCAGGACTCATCTAAGGGATTATGTTTGAACCACTTTGAAATGTATTGCAGCCTAGTTGCTGAGAAGTTATAAACATTAGGTAGATCTATTCCTCTTATCTTTAGTCTTCTGTAATATTAAGCTAATTCTTAGGCCGGGATGAAAATCAGTGCCTCCAAATCCGATACTATGGTCTTGAACCGGAAAAGGGCAGAGTATCTTCTCCGGGTTGGGGAGGATGTGCTGCCCCTAGTGGAGGAGTTCAAGTATCTTGGGGTCTTGTTCACGAATGAGGGGAAGATGGAGCGGGAGATCGACAGGCGGATTGGTGCAGCGTTTGCTGTGAAGCGGGCTCAGCTCGCTCTGTGAAGAGAGAGCTGAGCCAAAAGGCGAAGCTCTCGATTAACCGGCCGATCTACGTTCCTACCCTCATCTATGGTCACGAGCTTTGGGTCGTGACCGAAAGAATGAGATCCCGGATACAAGCGGCCGAAATGAGTTTTGTCCGTAGTGTGTCTGGGCTCTCCCTTAGAGATAGGGTGAGGAGCTCAGTCATCCGGGGAGGACTCAGAGTAGAGCCGCTGCTCCTCCCTGTCGAGAGGAGCCAGTTGAGGTGGCTCGGGCATCTGGTCAGGATGCCTCCTAACCAGATGACGCCTCCCTGGTGAGGTGTTCCGGGCACGTCCCACCGGGAGGAGGCCCAGGGGAAGACCCAGGACACGCTGGAGGGACTATGTCTCCCGGCTGGCCTGGGAACGCTTTGGGATTCCCCCAGAGGAGCTGGCCCAAGTGGCCGGGGAGAGGGACGTCTGGGCCTCCCTACTGAAGCTGCTGCCCCCGCGACCCGACCCCGGATAAGCGGAAGAAAACGGACGGACTTTGGTGTATCTTTCCAAAGAAATTTAGAGCTGGCTGAGCATTAAATCATGGTTTATTTGGGATCATTGAGAATAAGCAATTAAGTCTAAGCAAAATCAAAATTTTGTATTGACGCAATGTTTCCCATACATTAAATGGGTAGAAATTTACATTTGGTAAGATCATCTTCTTTAAAGCAGGATGTGGTTAAATTTTAAAAGGGTCATTTCCTCCTGAGGTTTTGGGGGTATAATATGGTCTGCTGTGCACTAATGAGGCTGAGTGAATGTCAATAGTGAATACCAAAGGACCTGCTCATAGGCGGTCAGCTTTGTTGCTTTGCTCAAAAATGGTCAGTTCAGAAAACGGATTATCTTCCTACACAGGTTGGCTTTCTGAGTAATTGATATTCTCCAATCAGAGCACACCATCAAGCAAGTAGCCTTACCCCACCCCCTCCTCCACCCAGCAGATACACTGGCTGCGAGTTGCACTAGTACAGGGATCACCAACCATTTTGAAACTGAGAGCTACTTCTTTGCTACCATGTCATACGAAAAGGGCTACAAGTACTGACCTTTGAACTAGAAGAGTCAATGTTTAAATCATTGTTTAATCACAAATTTATGTTTAGGCTATAAATCATTTGCACATTTAATATGGGGCTTCTAGATGCCCCAAAAGACCAATGTCTTCTATTTTGGACAGGGCAGTTTCTTTAAGATAGTTTTCATTTAAGTTAATTTTCAAAGTCGTCGTTTCACTGTTTTGTTTGATTGAAAAAGAAAAAAAAAGGTATTGATAAGGGCATCAAAGTACCAGATTGATAAGTAGTAATATTGAGAAATCCTTAACAATACCATCCCTATACACATGTACTTCCTTCAGCTATAATACTGGATCTGTAACGAAGTGTTGCATCGAGAAGGGAGGTGTGGATGGAGGGGGAATGTGGTGTGGGGGGCTTGTTTGACCGGTTTTCCAAATGTGGTTGGAAGTGAAGTCAACTAGGTAGAACTGCACATCATTAACGTACCAGCTTGTTTTGGAGTGACAAAACTAAAAGCTGATGTCACTTTTTTTAAAAATGCCATTCTTTGGAGAATTTACATATATGTAGCAATAGTAACTACATGAAATGGTATATGGAGTGATGTCACAGTACCTTTAAATCTGCCAATCTAGGTGACACAATAATGCCTAAGTACGTAATATTCCCTGACCGTAGATGTGTATTTAGGAGGTCTTTTTCTGAAGTTCTGATTATAGTCTGAGGTTTGTCCTGTTTTTTCAGAACACCAGTCCATGCCTTTCTTAAGTCTTCATGCTCCATTGTGCTCTTTCAACTATTAGAGAAATCCTCTCAGGATCGCCTGGGTTGATCTGCTTGCTGTTCCACTGGCTGTCCTCCTGGTGACAGCCATTCACTCCACAATGCAACTTACCTAAACCTTGACTGTCTGTCCACCCTAAAAATGCCATCTAGTTCATTGCCCGTTCATTAAACAAAGCAAGTAAAAATAGACAGAGTATAATGAAATCATTGTTCGCCACCACCCGCCAAATTTTGTCTCTGTGGATCTGCTTGCCTTCCCCTGGACCTTTCCCACAGTCATCACAGTAAGGATTCATCTCACTCCGTCATGATGTGTTTGTTTGTGAAGAACCCAAGTACAGACAGAATGGTGAGCGCAGGACTTTAATAATGCAATCATAAACCACTTGCAAAAAGGTATAAGGAGTAAAACTTAGAACAGGGCAGGGACACAAACCTTGAGGCAGCACAATGGAAGAAACCTGAAATGAGCAGTGAAAACCAGTGAGCTTACATACAGATAGAAGTGTGCAGAAAGGGAAGGCAGAAACAGGTAAGGAACAGCGGATGCTAAGAAATGCAGAGAGCTGAGTGAAGGAGAGAAACACAGGGAAGAATGCAACATCTACATAGAACACAAGATGAACTAATCCACAAATTAAATAACTAAATTGAGAGCAAGCCGTGAACGTAAATAGGGGAGAAACAGAGACGTAAAGAACCCCAGAACCTCGAACAACTCATTTGACACCCCCCTTCCTTTTAATCTCACAATCATCCACATAAAGTCAGGTAAATAACCTCTCACCTCTCTTCCTCAGTGTTCCTTTTGAATCTCGCCCACAACCCAGAAGAATTTATTTTCGTGTTCAATAAATCTGGTAAACGATCTCACTGTCAATTGTTCGCTGCTCTAGAGTCAAAATCTAAATAGGATTATAGCTTGTTTTTATATCTAAATCTAATTTAATTAAATCTAATTTATTTATATTTAAAACAAATATTGAGACTTTTCACAAAACTGCAAGCTAAGTGAAATTCAGCCCAGGTTATTCTATTTATCTAATTAAATGGCTTGTACTTGTATAGTGCTCTACACTCTAATCTGTCATTCACCAGGCCAAAGCTGCCCTGGGGCTGACTGACAAAGGCGAGGTCGCCATACAGCAGTGTCAGCAGGCGATTTGGGCGAAGTGTGTTGCCCAAGGACACAACGACCAAAACGGTCAGTGCAGGGAATCGAATCGGCAACCCGCCAATTCTAGAACAAACTCCCTAGCTCTTGCGCCAGAACAAAAAGAGGAGGAAAAAGAGGGGGGGGGGGAGGGAGTTGTGGGTTCAATCTCAGCAGTTGTAATGTTTTAATGTAAATGTTCCCGTAATTAAAGTTTTTAGGTGCCAATGAAAGTAACCAGAATCAGTAGCAGCTCATATTTATTCATAGTAAAAAGACCATAGACCTTATCTATTTCAAAGAGCCAAATGTTTATTTATAAACTCTCACATTGCACTCATTCAAAACCAAAAAAAAGGATGTGGCAGCAAATAACCGATATGTTCATTTACCTTTTTGCCAGCATTTGGCTTCACCCATTCTTCTAAAAATGCATTGACGCTGATTTTCTTGTAGGTGTCTTTGTGTCAACATCACTTCATATTAATCATATTGGCTATTCAATTTTTTAAGTTGAAGTAAAGGTGGCAATATTTAAGTGAGGAAATGTGTCGTAGCACTAACAATGTTGGGGGGCTATATAAATGGAAATTAAAATATATGAATGGAAAATCAGAGGTAGTCTCAAAATTTGATACAGAATAAATTATTGCTTTCATTCAGTTTAGATCTCTTATTAATCTTGTGGGTCTCTGACTATGCAACACCTTTAAACTCGACTATAACTGAGTGTAACATTCCTGACAGCGCGACATACAGTTGCCACTGAAAGATTTTCTGAGTCACCTACGTTATTAAAAAACTGCTGTTGGCATAAAAAAGAAGTGCGGCACAAAGAATTTGTTCAGAATTAAGAGCATCCCCTCATTGTATTAGAAAAGCAATGTGCGGGCTGAGAATATTGAGATAAATCATTGAAAAACTGTAAAGCTTGAATATATATTAATCCATAAATGATAAGACATTTTATCATGGTCTGATAAGCCTCTCCCGACAGAGATTCATGTGGAGTATTTGCACTGCAGCATATAGGCTCCTCCAGAAAAGGACATACCTTTTCTGACACTTCCTTGTACAGATCTCATCTTAGAAGTAGGGAAAACTCAGGGTTAACCCCAACAACTCTGCTTGGTAGCAGGGTTGTTTCACGGAGTAATTTGTTACCATAATTTGACGCAGGGTAAAAGCTTCTGACCTTTATGAAATGGAAAAGCCAGTGTATGCAGGAATTTACCCCAGAAATTACTCTGGATATCCACTATCCTAGCTTTCTTAAACGGGGCCCAGCTGGGTTTGAAGCCAGTCATCAGATCCAAACATAGAGACACATCCACCAGGTGCTGGTGGCACAACCAAAAACACATCAATTACAGTTGAAGTTTATAAGGTGGCTCCTTTAATTAAAAACAGAGGGAGACCAATATATCCTCTATTTCTTTATGAAATGCGCCAAAGGATCTTCTGGTTCTATTGAGATACTTTTACTTAAGTACTTTAGTTACATTTTATCAAAGTAAGCTTACTTTCACTTGAGTACATTATTTGGATAGTCTTTCCACGTCTGTCCCCTTGGTTTTAGAAAGATCAGGCATCAAAAATGCTCCATTATCACAAAACATATATAAACTGTCATTGTTTATTTACACTTGGAAATTCTACACTCAGAAGCTGTAGTAATTTAAACATATGTAAAAGCAAGACAAACCCATTAAAGCACACTGTATGTGTAGTAACTGCAGAAAACCAAACAGAAAAACACTGAAATGATTGAAATTCATTCAGACTCGAATTCACGAGGAGAGCGTGGGAGCTGATTGCTATGGTAATGGTCTTTTACACTTGCACAGTGAGCTGTGATCTAACAGCTTTCATTGTACCACAGTGAATTATGGTAAAATTTTAAGAATGTAGTCGATGACACCAGATATGAATTTTTAGTGACGTCAGGCTCGGCATCAGGGGAGCTGAGACGAATCATGTGAGGTGGTGAGTGGCAGTTAATTCTCATCTGGTACACTGAATCAAAAGTGACAAACATGCCCTTGAATTCCTAATAAAATTCATCATTGCTGATCGCACTAGTTATCTGCTTTATGAGCCCCAACGTTAGTAAAATGTGAGAAGCCATTTTTAAGTATTTACTGCTTGTTTGGCCGCTGACCTTGACATCTGACACAGATTTGAAAAATCTTTGGAGGATAAAGTGATAAACCTTGTAAATGGGTCCCTAACCAGAATAGGTCTCTAGAAATGAATACATTTTAATGAGCAGGAATCCTGGCAGCTGTGAATGATTTTTCCTTGAGGTCAAATACCTCTTCTAGTAGTCCTTCTGTATGATTTTATCTTGACTGGAAACTACTGCAGTGTATTGTGCTGATACTCAGAAATTTATTTTTGCATTTTGTTACAAAGAAACCAGAAACGTCCATGTGTTTTATTACCATTTTTTATTGACCAACAGAAAGTTGTGCATAATTGTAATATGGAATAATGCTTCCAAAATAACAACTGGAAATGTGATAATGCATTTTTATCCATGCATTTTATTCCTTTACTGATTCTCCTAAAAATGTAATGGCAACCAATTTCTTTCAGTCTACCTATGTGAAATATGATCACAGGATGAATGAAGCTTCTATGTGAAGACATCAAAGTATCATAGAGAACAAAGAACACAACATGCAGGACAGGGGTTTATGTTCTAGAGAAATTTAAAACAGGGTTAATTTGATAAAATAATATCCCAAACTCTGAACATCTGATTAAGCACTGTTAATCCCTCATCTGAAAATATGCAAAGTATGACACAGCTGCTGACATACCAAGACACTGACTGACAAGGCAAGGAGAGAATCTATCTAAGAAGCAGTAAAGACACCGTAGATATATCTGAAAGAGCTGTAGAGATCCACAGGTCAGTGTTATTTGTTCACTCCGCAAAACCCGTGCCCGTATTCACAAAGAATCCTAGGACTAAAAGTAGCTCTTAAAGGGACAGTGTGTAGCTAATTTGGCTTTGAATTAGCAAAAATCAAGAATTGCTTTTATAAATACATATTCTGGGAAAGTCTGATAACATCACATAAAAAATGAAAGCATTGTCACAACTTAGAATTTGTAGTTTATAAATACATAGGTATTGGTGCACCCACACGGGAGACACCATGTTGTGTCGCCTTTTCTGATTTCAGAAGCCGAAAGGGTCCAAACTTGTCAGCCTTACGCCTTTTCCCTATCTGTCTTGCATATGAAGACATGCTGTCGGTGGAGTAGAAAACAAGCAAAGACGACCATAGATCCTTCTATTTGCCGTTTTCTGTTGAAATGGAGGTCTATCCATTATCTTTGCCCAGCGAGAGGGAAGAGAAAGTAACCAAGAAACGAAAAAGTAGTAATAACTGGGAGAAGTGAGAGTCTATTATTCATGAGGGAGAGGGGATTTAAAATGGATGAAGATGTTGGAGACTTTCTGCTGGACAGCAGATAGTTAATTAAATTTTTTTTGCTCAGAAGGTAAGTTAATTTAATATAACTGTGAAGTTTATTTTTGTCATTGTGTTAGAAAGAGGGCAGTAGCGGTCCAACAGCTACTCTGTACTCCTGGCAGAGATGGGTCAGTTGTGCGTCTCCTTCTGTAGTAGTTATTACGTGCTTAACTGCGAGGCAGTTTTTAATTTAAGGCGCACAAGTGTGAAATTTTTACACACTGGGGCTTTAACGCTGGTTCACTTGGCAAGATTTTAAAATGATCAGCTGATTTTCAAAGCCTGAGAAATACCACACATAATGATAAAAAATCATAGATATAACAGATTTTTTCATAAGCCCATTTTCCATTGCCACTCAAAAGCCTGGGGCTTCACAAATCATGGGTAGCGTTTCCATACACACTTACCTGACTAATTTCACTTTCCCCAGCGCTTTACTTTCCTGGAGCTTTGGTCCTTGAAGCCACCCAGTACTTCTTTGCTTTCTCAGGGCTTGTTGAGGGGGTGGAGTTGCATGCAGTAAGAAAAACTGTCCGACGCAAAGGTGGAGTAAGAAGATGAGGAGTTTACCAACCTATCAATTTTATAACTTTCATTTATCATAAAAATTTTGTTTTAAGGTGATTTTTGGAGGAAAAGAACATCTCCAAACTTGATCTGTGCTGTCAGTTCATCAAGATTATGAGCCAATTTTAATTATGCTCGGAGCTGTTGGGAGCGGCAGAGACCCGCTGACAGACTGAACTCACTGGGGAGACCATCCCCGCTGCTGCTGTGTTATTACTTCGCCAGACAGGTTGTGAATTCCCACAGACTGGATCTGTTATTTGTGACTGAAAAATCACTATAAAGCATTTACTAAGTTAGTAGGGAATATCAAATATTAAATGTTAAAATCTTAGCTGAATGTTTAAGGGGTTTTCAATTAATTATAAACTGTTTCATCAATCATCTGTGAAATAATGGACATTGTAAACATGTCTGGGTCTGGGAGACTTTGCCTGTGGTGTAGTCTTCTTCTTCCTCCACTAGATGGTGTCCAGTGAGCATGGTTGCTGGGTGAGGCACAGGTGGTTTTCATCAGACATCATCAGCAGGAGGATAAGAGGAGCCGGCTGCCAGCACTTCTTCGCCAGAGTTTTAACAAACAGTTGTAACGCTAGCCTCTGATAAGCCTAGTCTTTGTGCTAAATTTAGCTTCTGATAGCTTTGTGCTCTGTCTTCCCAGATTCTAGCCTGTGAGCTCTTGATCCTGTTCCTGCGTAGTTACCAGCGTCTGAACCCGCCTGCATAATATATTGATGGGAATGACAAAGGGTTTCCCAACTGGAACTGTTAGCCCCTCAAACAGCCCACAGAATATTTTTAAAGTCTTAGGGATATTGGGTAATGTTTTTGGTGGATTTGAGATGAGCATTTGTGTTCTTCATGGCTAGGAGTGCGTGTTTCAGACAGGTTCTGTCTTTTTAACAGTACGATGATGTAGTGAGTGAAATTGATACTAACATATTTGGTTATTCAGAGTCAATTTACGATTTAACAAGGTAGATCAATACTTTTTTGCAAAGGACCTGTAGGATTTGAATACATTTTTTATTTTAGTCGTGGCAAAAATGAATTTAATTTGTAATACAGTTGTTCTCAGTTGCTTTGGCAAATTTTTTTTCCAATAGTTTGTACATTAGTACAGCAGTCAATGGTATTTTCAAAACTGTTAGTAGAAACTGCAAAACTTGGTTGATAACCTTCAAAAGCATGTCACTTGCTCTAAGGTTGACTGCACAATCCTCAAAAGCAAGTATTCATGTCAATGAATGTGCCAGTATCATCAAGCACTGAACTGAAACATTTTTTCTAGTCAGCCCATATATCCCAGGGCTGTGGATGTCATGCCACATTACGTACCACACTTGCTTATTGTGCAAAGTCAACTTTAACCAAATCTGACAGTTTTAAAATATCCATTGACAGTCCCTGTATCTTTCCCATCTTTCAGCTTTAGAGCCTTTGTGACATCATGAACAGTCCTCTCCATCCTCTCCTTCACTTTTCAAATCCATAACATCACCTGGTTAACTTATTTTAATATTTGCAGCATCAAGCAAGTTCTATTTCATCCCTACTGACCGCCAGAGGCAGTGCTTCAAGCACTGAATGATCACTCTTGTGCTTGCGCAGGTCGAGAATTAATATCAACAAAGTCACCTGTGACCTACTGGTGATGAGCGGAAGCCTAGGCACGTGACACCGGTAGTTCAGTCCCTTTTTATCTTCTCGCACGCAGGTTTGTTGTGAGCGGTTCTTTCTACAGACACGTGAGTTTTGCTGTATTACCGCTTTCTCCATCAGCTTGCTGACAGTAGCCCCTTGATCATTTGTGGTCGGAGCTGCGGGCGTGCTCGCCCTCCAGGGGCTGCGCAAACGACGATTGTTGTGCCTACGGATCTCATCTGGTGTTCAGTGAGTCTGTTTTCTTTCATTTTCTGAACCCCGTGAGTAGCGTCTTGCCCTGCTGGTGTTGCTTAAGTTAGCAGCTGGTGTTGACTGCTCATTTTGTTTACTCATCGGTGGAATTTTCTGCCCGCTCTGAGTTGTTTGGTTACACATAATTGAAATGAGCTGTTGATATTTACCTCACCGGTGGCGTTTCTGTCCGTGCTGAGTTCTTTGGTTTAACTTGATTAGAACAAGTTGGTTACTGTTCATATTTACCTCGCCGGTGGCGTTTTCTGCCCGTGCTGAGTTCTTTGGTTTGGCATGATTGAAACATGCGGGTTTCTGTTTACATTTACCTCACCAGTGGCGTTTTCTGCCCATGCTGAATCCATTGTTAAACCTAATTGAAACAAGCTGGTGGTTGTTTACATTACCTCGCCAGTGGCGTTTACTGTCCGTGCTGGGTTTTTTGTTCAGTCAAACATAATTGAAACACCTGGTTTCCGTTTACATTTATCTCACTGGTGGCGATTTCTGCCCTGTCAGGTGGGTGACGTTGCTCCTGAGTACGGGCTCTGTCACTGAGAGATGGAACGTCTCTGTTGTTCCACCTGCTTGGCCCCTTTGCATCCTGAGGGTGGTCATGACCTGGCCCCCACTTGTCTGGGTGTCGACCACCTCAAGAAGGCGCTTACCGAGGCTGCCTGCTCCAATTGCGGCGTTCTGCCCCATGTGGCGCGGCTGGCCTGGCTGTCCTCAGTTGAACAGCCTGTTCACTGGATGGGCTCTCATCAACAGGAACAGTTGCCCCCTGGCCAGGGGTTATGCTCTAAACTCCCTGCCGCAGACGCTCCGCTAACAGCTGGGAAGAACACCCACCATTCGGGAGGTGGGCTGTCTTCTAAGGTAGATCAATTATCCTCGGCTGTAGGCCAAATGAAGGCTCTGCTCCAGTCTTTGCGACCTCCCCCTGTTCAGGGGTTGGTCTTGTCTCCAGCTACTGATGAAGCTTCAGTCCTCAATGAGGACACCCTCTTGGTGGCGGCTTCTGACACCCTTTTTCGGGGGGAACCCCAGGTACATAGCCCACAGGTGTCGGATGTTGAATCCAACATCTCTCTGGGGGGCATGGGGGAGTCATGGCAGTGGCAACTGCCATTAGAGCTGCCCTGGCACAGTTGTGGGTGGATTCTCCACAGGTCCAGCCTCCCACCTCTAGCACATTTGTCAGGCGCTATGAGACTGGGACGGCCACCTTTGCTGTACCCCCTTCAGAGGAGTACATCAGGGAACTCCACACCTGCTTGTCTGATACTCGGGCTCTTTTTCGCCCGACATCAGATCAAAGAGCCCTTGCCTCAATACAGGAAGCCCCAAAGTTTGGGTTAGGGTAGATGCCAGAGGTGGAACCTGGCATTGCCTCCTTCATTGTTCCTCCGGAGGAGGCACTACGAGCTAGCGCCCGCTTTCCACGGCCACAATGTCGCATCACCGATGATCTGCTCTGCTGAGCCTACAATTCGGGGGCTAGGATGAGACGTATTGGGAACTCCCTCTCCCATTTGTTGCTAGGTCTTGCATCTTCCCTGGAGGAATGATCGCTTGACTAGTTGACTCAAGGCATGCTGGATGCGTCTCTCCAGACCTTTGCCTTAATGTCAAGGGAGCTGGGTCGTACATTGTCCACCCTGGTCCATGCTCGGCGGCAGGTGTGGCTGGCTCAGTCGCCACGCACGCGCCTTGCTTGTGGTTCCAGGGGAACTTTTCAGCTCGGCTGCGGTCGAGGCTCTAGAACGCACTGCCCAGGCTTCTCGAAACCAGGCAGCAGCTTGTGGGGCTCCACAGGCATGACCGTCGGCCTGCGAATACTTGGGCAGCTTCTGCCTCAGGACCACGGTCCTCTTGTTTGTCTGTTGCCCCAACCTTGCCTCGAGATCCTGCTTCCAGGGTGACTCGAGCCCAGACAGTTCGGTCAGGGGCCCGGGCTTTGCACCCCTTTCGGGCTGCGGAACCAGTTCAGCCCCATCTAAGCCCCCAAGAGGCCGAGAGGCCAGTAGGTGAGGCACTGGGGCCGGTGGTTGGATATTTTACCCCAGGTCAGCTTTCGTACTGGGGCGAATGCACCCCAGATTCTTTGGTCCTCTCCATTCTGATCAGGGGATACCGTCTCCAGTTCCACCGCTGGCCCCCGTCTTATAGAGGAGTTCAGATGACCACCATCTGCAACCCTCTGAAGGCACAGGCACTGTCCAACGAGCTATGTACCTTGCTGGTCAAGGGTGCGATACTGCCTGTGGACCCCCTGCTGGACCCGGGGGGCTTTTACTCAGTGTATTTTCTGGTCCCCAAAAGGAATGGGAATCTTCGTCCAGTTCTGGACCTCAGAGGGCTCAACACCTACCCGAAGGACATGCCCTTCCGCATGTTTATGACAGTGGGGGTTCTGCAGGCAATCTCCCCAGGCGACTGGTTCACGTCAATCGACCTGAGGGATGCGTACTTCCATGTCCCTGTGGCACAGGCTCACTGGCTGTTTCTCCGCTTTGCATTCCAGGGGAGCCATTATCAGTTCAGGGTACTCTTCTTTGGGCTCTCCCTGTCTCCCCGGGTGTTCACCAGGGTAGTGGCAGCAGCTCTGTCACCCTGCAGGCACGGGGAATTAGAATCCTGCCTTATCTGGACGAGTGGCCGATTTGTGCCCCGACCCGCAGCCGGCGATCCGGGACACCCAGTTGGAGCTCTCCCATGTGCACCGGCTTGGTTTGAGGGTAAATTTGGAGAAAAGCAGCCTCACCCCCTCCCAGGTGACAGTGTTCCTGGGTATCCTCCTGAACTCTGTCTCCATTACCCCCTGTCCTTCTCCCCAGCGGGTGACCAGTATTTTAACCATATTGCCTGCCTTCCATCATGGCGCAGCGCCACGGTTCTTAGATTATCTGAGCCTTCTGGGCACGCTTACTGCTGCTTCCAGTGTGTTTCCACTGGAGCTTTTCTCCGTGCGCCCTCTGCAGATGTGGCTGAATAGCCTGGCTCTGGACCCTACCCATCGGGCACACAGGCACAGAAAAATCTGTGTCGCGCCACACTGTCTTCAGTCTCTGTCCCTGTGGAGGGACAAATCCTACATTGTGGGAGAAGTTCTGATCGGTCCCCTTCCATGCCGGAGGGAGGTTGTTTATTTGGACGCTTCCACTCTAGGTTGGGATGCGACTTGGTGGGCCCACGTAGCGCAGGGGGTGTGGTCCACACTGGAGCAGAAGGAACGCATCAATGCCATGGAGCTGTGGGCTGTGGCCCTCGCACTCCGGACTTTTCTTCTGGGACTACAGGGGAAGCATGTGTTGGTCTGGTCGGACAACACCACAGTGGTCTACCATATCAACCACCAAGGCTGGCCCAGGTCCCCAAGACTGCTGTCCCTAATACACCAACTCCTGGTTTGGGCGTCGTCTCGCCTCACCAGCATCAGGGCGGCCTATATTGTAGGCTGGCGCAACGGGCCCACAGACTTCCTCTCCCGCACGTTGCCTCTTCCGGGGGAGTCGTGGCTCCACCCAGAGGTGGTGGATCACATCTGGGGGACATTCGGCAGAGCAGGCGTGGATCGCTTTGCCTCCAGAGACACGGCCCACTGTCCCCTCTGGTTCTCCCTGTAAGACAGTTCCTGTCGTCTGGGATGCGCTGGCCCACAATTAGCCCTGAACTCTCCTGTATGCCTATCCCCCGTTGGGGCTAATTCCCCAGACCCCCCTGCAGGTTTTCCAGGAAGGGCACAGGCTTCTGCTGGTAGCCCCATTCTGGCCAGCGAGAACTTGGTTTCCTTTGCTGCACAGGCCGCCTGCGCCTTTGGCTTTGGCCGCTGCAGGGTCCGACCTGGCGTTCTCCCGATTTGGGGGCGACGTGGGCCACACAATAGCTTGTGCATGGACGCCATCCAACCGGACTGTTTACACTGCCACATCGGCAGCTTTTGACACCTGGTGTGTCGATAAGGGGCTGGACCCCATACGTTGTCCCACTTGACCCTTGCTGGCCTTCCTTCAGGAGTTACTCATCTGGGGGCGGTCCCCTTCCACCTTGAAGGTCTATGTGGCTGCCATTTCCCATTGGCACACTGGGTTCAATGGGTGCTCTGTTGGAAGGTGTAGGGACATAGCGCTGTTCCTCAAGGGCGCTAGGCATTTACATCCTCCGAGGATGTAGGGCTCCTACCTGGGATCTTCATTTAGTACTTGAAGCTCTTCATTCCACACCCTTTGAGCCAATTACAGCAGTGGATCTGGAACGCCTCTCGATGAAGACTGCCTTCCTGATGACCATGGCTTCTGGTAGACGAGTGGGGGAACTGCATGCCCTGTCTGTATCTGAGCCTTGTTGTCGGTGGAACCCGGATGGCTCCGGGGTTACCGTGTGGACCGATTCTTCCTTTGTCCAGAAGGCCCCCACAATGGCAGGCACAGTCTTGCTGCTTTAGTTATCCCGCTTGGAGTCCGGGACCCCTTCTGAAGCTCTGTGTCCGTGCCACAGCGACCATTCGGCTAACTGACAGCCTCTTTGTATGTTATGCTGGCCCTCGGCGAGGTCGTGCCCTTTCCAAGCAACGGTTGGCATGTTGGGTTGTGGGGGCGATATCTGTGGCATACTCTCTGCAGGGTCAGCCCCTGCCTCAGGGAGTGTGGTGCCACTCCACAAGGAACCTGTCAACCTCGTGGGCTGCCATAATGGGGGTGCCACTGGAGTTCATCTGCGAGGCGGCCTCATGATCTGTGCCGACCACTTTCATGAGGTTTTATAGGATTAACATAGTACACCTCATCCTTTCAGGGCATCCTGCAGCAACCACCTGGTGCGTCCACCTGGTGCGTTTCCGGTGGGTTGTTCCTTTCTTTCTGCATCCCCTCCGGACCTTGTTGGCATACGTCATTCAATGCTTGAAGCACCAACTCTGGCGGTCAGTAGGGATGAAATAGAATGAGAGTTACGTATGTAACTACGGTCTATGAATCCCAGATGACCGCCAGAGCATTCGGTCCCTCAGTATTGCTGGCTCACGAGAAGATCGAGGGACTGAACTACCGGTGTCACGTGCCTATATAGGATTCCGCTGGTCACAGGTGACTTTGTTGATACTAATTCTCGACCTGCGCAAGAGTGATCATTCAGTGCTTGAAGCACAGCTTCTGGCGGTCATCCGGGAACCGTAGTCACATACATAACTCTCGTTCTTCCTTCACATTTTTGCCAGGCTGGTTCAGTCCACTCACCTCTCGTTTTTACAATTTCAACTCTCTTCCCTCCCTGTTCCCCTGTCAAAGTATTTGCTATCCTATTTTACTTTGTATTATTTTATTTTGTATCATGTTTATCCATAGGGTGATCTTAAGATGGATATAAATAAAATGTTATATTAAAAGGAGAACCACACTACTGAAATACTGAAGACAATAAGGAAGTAATTTAAAACTAACTAAAATATGGACTTTGTAGTTACACACACGGTAGGCCATGGATACAGGTAACTCAGTTCTTTAGCTGTTTCACAAAGGGTGACTAGATCTCAAATGACCAAATGTGGGACAATAGCATGCTTGTGAGGGACAATGTGGGACACATAACCAACACTATGACGTCCTACATTTTAATTTAACGCAGATCGCAACACCTGCGTGGATGTTACATTTTAAAAAACTGTAAAAAAAAATTGCTCTGTTTATCAGAAAAAAAAATAACTTTTGCATGAAGTTTAATAACATATGAACTATTGTTAAAGTTAATTTTGGCTGCTGTAGCTTGTTTGTCTGGCAGGTGGTTTTCGGTTGGAGTAAAAATGAGTCCATAGATCGACAGGAAGCTATTTCAGCTGTGCTTCTTGTGCGACTCGCTTCTACAGTGTCGCATCACATCGCACTCCACTCCATGTAAAAATAAAAAATTACTTTGGCAAACTTCATAAAAAGCTCTCCGAGAATTGCCTTTCTCTGGCCTCACCCAGTTAGAAACCATTCTCCGCAGTTTTTTTTTGGATATAGTTCCCTTAATAATCTGTATGCATCAAAATCCTTGTCATTTTAATTTATGAGCGTCCTGGTGAGCAGCTGCTCATGACATGGAGCGCTGCTGCATATTGATTGACTGCAGATGAGGCTCTCACTGACAGTGACTGCAGCTTTGCGTTCTGTTTCAGAAAAGCGCACGTGGTTTTTCCGAATCTGACCCAGTCAAATGCAGGACATTGTTTCATTTTACGGGACAAAGGTGAAAAATGTTCGACAGTCCCACACAATCGGGGTGCCCGCAGTTTTTGCGAATCTGACCCAGTCAAATGCAGGACATTTTTTCAGTTTACGGGACAACAGTGAAAAATGTTCGACAGTCCCGCACAATTGGGGCCCCCCTAGTTCCACAGGTAAAGAGGAGGTGTGCTGCAGAAAACGTGCGGTATTTATTATGCACATAAACGTGCCTGGCAGTTTAAGCTTTTTGCATGATGACCAATAATCTTCCCATTCTCGTCTGTTTCTCTTAGTCAACAGACGAACCAATATATATATATATATATATATATATATATATATATATATATATATATATATATATATATATATATATATATATATACTCACCGAGGACATTGTCAGATGTTCAATCCGCTAAACTTTCTGAGTGGCTGGTTTGCATGAATCCAAAGAAAACCTTTGACCACCACTGCTTTCATTCATGCCATCTGTGGTCAGTTTGAGATTTTCTTACAAAAGTAAAAATTATGGAACACAGACAAACCTCAGACTGGCAAATATCCAATTTGCAAAGACCCGCCCTAGTCTCTTTCTGATTGGATTATGTCCAGGCTCTGCCAGATTTCATTGTTTGAGAGCAGCTTCAGTTTAAAACCTTGAATAAAAAGTCTAAACGGAACCAAGTGGATGCATTTCTTACTCTCATTTTCCAATTGACGGAAATCCATCGCAGTGACGGAGAACTTTAACCCATGACGTATGTGCATGTGAACAGCTGCCAACTCCCCCCACCCAGAAAAAGACAAAACCGGACACAAAATCGTGGAGAGCACGCCCATCGGATCAAAATGTTATTTTGCAAGCAGTATTATTAAGTTACGAGTTACTTACTTCTTCACTGGACATGCTCCTGTGAAAGGCGATTCTGTTTTGTTATGTTTTTATCCGTAGTAAATAGGCTCATACGAGCCGATGGGTGAGAAGGGGAAATGGGTGCCGAGTGCTAAAGTGGAGATAGAGAGATGTGTGGCTTCCTACACATTTTGGTCTACATTCAGTGCTCAAAGCTCCACCTAGGGGTGAAAAGCTACCTATTGCTTCTTTGAATGCAACTGTACATGAACTTCTCCTAAAGAAGCATAGAATGTTTTTTTGGGTTTTTTTATATTACTGAACATTTTTAACATTTACCATCTATTTTCGCATAAACCTTAAATGCAAATAAAAAAGCTCTCTGAAAAATCCTTTATAAACATGATTCAACACAAATATGGGATTTTCCGCCTCTCTGTGGTGAAAATGGATTAAACATGTTCATTACTAAGGAGTTCCTCTGGCTGTACTGGGCTTTTTAGGTCTATTGTAGGTGCTGGCTGCATTTCCCAGATGAATGAAATATCTCTAATTGTATGTACTTCAATTATTTTCTTGTGTTTTTGTTAAACCAAGTTCTAAGGTCCATTTTGAAATGCTACCCTGGTAAAATGTGTCTTCACCGCCTGCAAAAGTCCCATTTATTAGCCTACAGCAACTTTTGCTGGTTGTGTTTGGTCAAAATATTGCATACGTGCAACTTAATTTACTCGGACATTATAATCTGTCTTGGGCAGGCCCAGATACCTTAATGGGCGGTCCTGGAACCCAAGGTCTACTTACTGGTGCCAGGTTTGCCCTACAGGAAACATAATCAAGCAGAGAGGACATCCAGTCAAGGTCAAGGATAGCAGAGGAGAGCCTAGAACAGAGCCTCTGTGACCGTGGAGATGAGGCCCTCCAAGAACCAGGGAAGACAGCCAACCAACCCCTTCAGGCCCATTCCTGGGTCAGGTGAGAAATCAAGGGCATAGGAGAACCAGCCCCTCAGACAGTAAGCATGGGTGGGGCAGTAAACACACACTCTGGCAGTTGAAGAATTTAATCATTGAAATACACTGTAAAGTTGAAAACTTGAACAAATCTGCATAAATGTCAGTCTAATTTTAGAAGTATAAAATATATCAAAAAGCTGATTTATTTGAAGATAGAAGAAAGCCTTCTGAACATTTTAAAACGTAAATAGAGTTTCTAGCTAAAAGTATGTGGAAGTAGTAAGGTGTTAAAGAGCACAATGTTTTAGCTGAATTTTGTGGACTTTTGAAGATTCCTCGAAGAGGCGATGTGGATGCGATTATGTGTAGAACTTCCGGCGGAAAACCGGAAGTAGTCGTAAACTAACCTTACTGCTGTTATTTGTGGTCCGTTTGCTAATCTGCTAATAACTTAGAAGTCACAGCTATTTTCTGACGGATATCAAGCAAATAATGAGTTTTCTAGAAATTTCCTATCGGAGTTCTGGTACCCGTTTGTGGCAGTACAAACAACCAGACCAAGTTAAACTTGTGGCTTCGACAACAGTCCTGAACATGCACCCAAAATCAAAAGAGCATGTTCCTGTGAAAAACGGTACAGTTTTCATCACCTACCTACCAATTGGGGGGGGGGGGTGGCGTAGAGAATGTGGCTGATAAATCTGAACTTGAAGAGACCACCAAAAACGCTCTATGTATGCTCGTTTTGTTTTGTGGATAAAAAGCCAAGGGAGGCAAACCTGCATTTGAGTTTCTGGCTGGGCTTTATATATATATATATATATATATATATATATATATATAGTCAAGGTTTGTTTATCGATGAACTCAGGACGCACACACGGGACTAAAAGTTTGAGTCTTTATTGAAACAAGTATGCTGGGTGGTGAGTGATGAAGACCGGAGGTTCAGGACTGCAGAAGGGCAGGGATGTAGGTGATGGCAGGAGCTGACGGCCCGGAGTGAGAGTCCATTCAAGCCTGGAGGCTAGGAAGCATAGGGCTGCTAGGCTAGCAGGCCTCATAGCAACACCAGGGCACCGAGCGGAGCTTTTCCAGGGAGGCCAGGCAGGTTAGCAGTTCTCAGGAGATACCAGGACACAGAGTAGGGCTTCCTCAGAGCGGCTAGTCAGGTTAGCAGCTCTCTGGAGACAGAACTTGGACAGAACTGAGCTTCTCCAGGGACAACAGTAGCGTACCAAGTCTTTTAAGGCAACAGGCAGGACTAACCTTCAATGAAAGAACAAAAACAGATCTTCCAAGACACAAACGAGGACTGGCATGGAGTGGTGGATAGCAGAAGACGGCCCAGTGCTGAACTGAAGACAGAGGGAGGTTTAAATAGAGCACTAACAGGTGAAACAAGGGTCTGACTAATTAATAAGCAAATGATATCAGGTGTGACTGACTGCTGAGGAGGTGAAGTGAAAATTGACAGAAAATAACTGATGACTGAAAACATAAAATAAAATTAAACCTAACTCAAAAGAGATGAAAAAATGAAAATAACAGAAAAACAAAGCCAAACCAAAACTCAACCATGACATATATATATTCCCCAATACAATGGTCATGCCCAGAGATGAGGACCACAGCTACTCAAAAGGGCATACACTGTATGATATTTTTAATTGTTGTACTCAGATACAGCTCAAACTGTACGATAAAACCCCAGCTCGTAGACGCTTCAACAGCAGGATGCGCTCACGATCACTCTCGAGGGCCGACTGAATTTCAAACATGTTTTATTTTCATCCAACCATACAATTCCTGATCGGAAGGTGAGAGGCTAATCGCCCCTCAATACCCCATGTATACTACATGACGCCCGATGAAGCTGAAGCTCGGCCCGATCCAAAACATTCTCGCACGACTAAAGAATCGGCCCAAAAAGGGCAAAGAATCATACAGTGTATGCCCACCTTATGAGCGCACCATCCCCAGCATTGCTAAACTCTGTTTCAGAAAGTATTTTGCAGACTGATGAAGACTCTCCTGTGTAGAAGGATTCCACTCATTCAGTTTTAAACCCTTGTTTCTTGCCTCCAGCCATTTGCTCCAGTTTCCTCAACAATGCCTGATGTGGACCAAATTGTAATGGCTTTGCTGAAGCTAAGACAGAACTTTGTCTTGGCTGATTTACCGCAGGTGTTTAAAATGTCACAAGGTCAGGTCAGCAAAACCATTGGAATGTGGATGGACTTGATGTCTAAGCACACCAAGGATCTCATTATCTGTTTGCCCCACGAAACAATCAAAGCAACATTGCACAAAGGTTTTAAAGAGCACTTCTCTATCACAACCTTTGTAATTGACTGCACAGAAATGGTTTGCAAAAAGCTAAAAATCTGGATTCAAGAAGTGAATCATACAGTCACTACTATGCCAACAACACTGTGAATGATTTAGTTGCTCCGTTGCTCCTTCTGGGCTTATCATGTTTATTTCAGATGCTTATGGTGACAAGTGCAGTGAAAGGTACATAACACAGAACTCAGGGTTTCTGGACTTCATGTGCTCCATGTGCTGGAGATGAGGTGATGGGCAACTGTGGTTTCACAGTTAGGGACTTGCTGTAGGAGTGTTGTGTGAATGTAATCATTCCAGCATGCACACCCAAAGGATGCCAGGTGACCAACAAGCAAGCCACGCGCCGTATTGCTCACGCCCGCATTTATGTTAAGCGAGCAATTCTGAAGGTGTACAACATTCTTTCTCAAACGGTGCCAATGGACGTGGTCCAAAAAATTGACTCAAGATTTGTGCAGGTTTGGTGAATTTAAGAGCTGAGCACATTTCAAGTGAAATGTGAAAAGAAATTTAACACTGCACTTAGATTCACTTCTTTTATTGAACATAACCTGCATCTGAGATGCAGCTGCACTTACAATAACATTAACTGAACTCTTTACATGTAATATAATGGATCATTTTAAAAGTGCAATCTTTTTGTTAAAGTAAAAATTAGGCTCTTAACCCTTCAACGTGTTATTGAATTTAGAACTATATTCTTGTAAGATTGTTTTCTTTCTGTTGCAATGTATCATTTCCCAATTTGGAAGTAATTAAGAACTTGCATCTCTTATATATCCTAAAATATGTCTGGAGGCATTTTATGTTTATTTTTTCTGTTCTAGAGCTCTGAGAATTTTGTGAGTGTTATACATGTAAAACAAGTTATTTGTTTAGTGTATTTTTAAAAGGTTGAGGTATTTTGGGCAGAGCTGCAATTTCTTGGCAACAAATTTATAAACTAATATTGGAAGCATGTGTGAATAGTATGAATTCTCAAGGTGCTTCATTTGAGCATCTGTAAAATCTTTGTCTAATGTAATGTCGAACTCCAGGTGCTCAGTTGGTGCCCAGCTGGTGTTCCCACATATTTTATGTCCGAAATGCTTGAAGAAATGAGATTAGTGCCTTGTTACAGTGAAAATGATAATTCTCTATCATTTTCGCAAGGCACATATTCATTAATCTTTTTGCCAGCATTTGGCTTCACCAGTCCTTTTAAAAATTAGTTGACACTGTCTTTTCTTTTTGTAGGTGTATAATTAGAGGTCAAACTGAATTTATAATACCTATATCATATGTACTATATTTATATTTTAAGGTAAAGTAATGGTGCCGTTATTTAAGTAAAGAAATGTGCTGTTGCTGTAATGTTTTTTGGGGGGATCTTCAAAAACATGCAACTGAAGGAATGTGAAAGCCATGCAGCCAATTAAACCTAAAACATGTGAATGGAAAATTATAGCTGGAAGTCTCAATATTTGATACCAAATTATTGCTTCCATTTTGTGTAGTTATCTTATTTTTAATATTGTGGGCCTCAGGCTATGAAATACCATTTAACTGTACAGTAACTGTACAGTAACTGAGTGCAACAGTAACATTCCTGACAGCATGACATCCAGTTGCCTCAGAAAGATTTTCTGTTGCACCTACGTTATTAAAAAGCTCCCGTTAGCATAAAAAAGAACTGCAGCACAAAATTGTTCAGAACTAAGAGCGTCCCCTCGCTGTGTTAGAAAAGTGTTGTGGGGGCTAAGAATATTGAGATAAATCAATGACAGAGGCGAAAAACTGTAAAGATTGAAAATATAATAATCCAGAAATTGTGATCTGATCAGCCTCTCCCAACAGAGATTTCTGTGGAGGATTTATGCTCCAGCATACAGGCCCCTACATAAAAGGGCACACCTTTTCCAACACATCCTTGTGCAGATCTCAGCTAAAAAAGTAGGAAAAAAAAGTGGGGTTGTTTCACTGTTTAATATCACCTATTCCTGCTTTGTAAAACGGGGCCCAGCTGTCCTTTTACAACTGGTATTTTTAAAGGGGTGTGTTAGTTGATGTCTACATTAATTAAAAAATATATCACGTGGAAATATTATGGTGTGAAAAAGTAAAATGAATCATGTGAGCAAAGACAAGAGTTTAAATTTAATCAAATGCAGGTCCCTGCCCCTGACATGTTAGCAGCATATTGAAGAGATGAGTAGAAATACTGATGCAGAATGAAAGAATAACAGAGGAACAAAACTTTCCAAACAAGACAATGTGTTTTGATTACCTGCAGTGTACAAAATTTAATACAACCTTATTCATTTAGGAGGTCAAAAGAAATTGTACATGATACACTGCATGCTTTCAAAGCCTCAGAGGACATATAAAGCATTTGTGTGAAGTGCAGCTCAGAATCTAATACTTTAAGCAGTCGTAAAATATGAATACACGAGGCCAGTGGCATAAATCCAATGGTCAAAAGCTCCTCTACCCCGAGGTCTAAATCATCATTCTCTAAAAGGATGTCACCTGTACTCAAAAAGTGCAATTTGGGAAGGATATAAAAGTCCCAGTTCCATGAAATAATATTTTTTTTTGTCTAGATGGGAAAATGTCATCCATAATCAGTCATATGTGATATTTACCATAGAGACAAAAAGCTAATTTTTACGAGAGTGTTAGATTTTTTTCTAAGCATTCCCTGTAGCTTGCCACCAGATCGTGATCGAAGTCTTTCTCACTGGGAAAATACAATCAATAGCAATTGAAGGGATATAAGAAGTTCAGAACTGTTTGATGTCTTGTTTCTGTTCAAGCTGAGTCAAGCTTTGGATGGTATCTAGAGGTCAAAAGGTGTTCTGCAAAGCTGAGATTAGTTTCACGATTCATCAGTTTAGCCATTTGTCTCGCCAACTGTCACTGCATCTCCCACTACTCTTGTCCCTCAGTGGGCAGTGGGTCTTGGGGGAGGGGTAGGAATGCCACTGCAATGACGAGCAGCCGAAGTTCAGAGCTGAGACCCACACGCTAAGTGTCTGGTATTTCTACCACAGTTAAAATTATGATCTAAATAACTCTATGGTCCCAATTTATTTTACTCTTTTATTTTACTCTAAAGCAGAAGAGGTTTCTGATGACATAACCATCCATGCGAGAATTTGGTATGGCAAATATTTTTTGTTCATCTTGGCACAATTGAAAACGATTTATTTATGTCAAGGTAATCAGTGTTTTTCAATCTAATTTTAAAAAAGTGTGAGGAAAGTGAAAAAAAACAACAACCTAGAGAGCTAAATTTTAGAAAATTGGAAAATATGATTAAGGGAATACAATTAATATGTCATAGAAATGTTTTTTTTATTTTATCAAAATAATTTGTCCAGTGGTTTGCCATTTAACAAAAGATTACCTTATAATATCTTATAGCTTTTTCCTGCATCAAAGAGTGCTGGCATGGCCAGACTTCAAACTGTCTTCTTACCATAAAAGATGAAGGTGTGTAACTTTCTTTGTGTCTTTACTGACTGGCACTCGACACATTCAAGGGGACATTCGCTGGCACCACTTTAGCTCCACACACTAAAGCATTGACACAGAACAAGGTGATATTGAACCCTACTCTGAACAATGACTGTTGACTGGACCATGTGGTCATGGCAGAGTTGAAGGTTCAAATATCCCTCCATTGGCTCTAAATCACACATGCAGGTTCCCGTTTGCTGCAAAATGGACATAACTGATCTTTGTAATTTGTGTGGATTATAAATTTGTGTGAACCATCATGGACCACTTTTCAACGTATTAGTATAATAAATTGATGACATTACTTTAGCCCCACCCACAGGTTTCTGTGGTTAGTCACCCTTTAATACAGTCTGCAGATGTTTCAGATGCTGTATAATAACAGACAATATTTTTAAATGCCTTTTTAAAGTTCTACTTGATGTCTTCTTTAATGTACACCAGGAGTGGTAGAGCTATCGAGCATCCAGTTAGATATAGAGCTTGTGTGATGAAAAAATAGTTAAAGTTCAAATCCACAGTAATAGGTATACAAATCAAATTGTGGAAGAAATAAAATGAACCAGAGTTGTGATCTTGAAAAAGTTTGAATCTGATTTTGAGTTTTCAAATGCAGCAGGAAGATCCAAACAAAGAACAAAAAATACTGAAGTATTAAAAGTGCGGGTAATGGTTGTCATGTTCCTGGTCTGTGAGTGTGGCTGTGTGAGCACCTTTTCTAAACAGGGGATCTCTGCTGAGAAGTGTGGCCCAGCTGGAGAAGGTGGGACACCTGTCTTGTGTTTTCTGATTTGTCTGCTTGGGATTTAAGGAGCTCTAAGTTGAGAGTTCTGAACCTTTGCAGGAAAAAAAGGAAATTGAGTAGGTCTTTCTGGACAGGCACCTGTTTCAGCCCGTTTATTAAGACGCACCAGGACACTTTGCAGAAGTCAGTTTGTTTGAGAAACATGAACTCCTTTTGACATAACCTCCTTGTTTCCTATATAAGTTATTAACACCTTATATCTTTAGTTATGGGAAACTATAGGTTTGCAAATTAATGGCGCAGCAATACTTTAAATTCAGTTTGTCATGAAATTCTGCCATAGTGAAATTTACCCTAAATAACTGTACGGTCCAACATTTATCTTGACTTTAAAGCAGAAGAGGGTTCAGATGACAAAACCATCCATGCTAGCAAGGCATGGTTGATTCCTTCTGAGATAGTTTTTTTTTTTTCAAACAAGTGAGTGCTCAGACCCCTCAAAAACTGACAGCTTATGCACTTATGCGGAGTAATAACAATTCTAACATTTGACTGCTTGCTGCTTACAGAGTTTGCTGTTCATAGTTCAAAGCTAGTGATGTTAAAAAAAGACATTTACCCACTTAAGGACCACATGTCCTGAGCACTTACTGTGGATTGAATATGTATCCAAAAATCTAGAATTATGCATTTATTACAGCATAATTATATGTAATTATCAGTAATTTACTGGTGTCTGAGAGGTTTGAGCATAATCTCAATAGAAAAAGTGATTTGGGGTAATAAAAGGCTGTTGGGTGGGGGGATTTTAGGGAAACCAATTTGCTGCAGTTCACAAATTGTTTTCAAAATAGACAGAATCATAAATATCAAATTTCTCCCTGATTTAATTGCTTTATTTTTATTCCATTCACCCATCTGTCCATCCATTATTCCACCGCTACCCATCAAGGACACAACAGATGAAACACTGACAAAATGAAATTGATGTCTGTCATGTCTGTACATCAATAAATCAAGTGAAAAAAAGAACTCTAGAGAGATCTAATAAATCTTTACGTTCAAGAGAGGAATCAATTTCGATAAATATAATTATGTCTTGGTGTTGAGTGGATTAAACAGCCTTGCTTGACATTGGGGGTATGTAAGATGTTTTTTTTTTTCGTTTTTCTTTTTTTTTTTGGGGGGGGGGGGGGTCTTTTGCTCACTTGTTTTCTCACAGGGACAGGGAATACTGCATCTGCACCACCTTATCTCTGTGCTCCAAAAAAGCAGCAACTACTATTCCACAAGCAGAAAAGAATATTTTAAGAAAGTTGTGAATAATTGGGGGTGTGGAGAAATGGTCATCCCGCCACATATAATCCTTCAATGGCGGCTACTGTTCTAGTTCCTTCCAGAGAAATGTCTCCCAGCACTCTCCATTCAATAAATATTGTGCTGTTTATGTTGCTACTGCCTATGTGAACATTTAGTTGCTTGAAAGCGTCATGCTTCAGCTCGGATCAAACTCTCGAAGATGAAGAGTTTCCCAAAGTCACAAGGGTAAAAACCAACTGAGAAGTTTGGCTGAGGTCTATTGATGCAAATGAGAAGTACATGTGTCAGGGATCAATTTGCAAATTGAAAATCACTGTAAATAACATAGCAAAAAGTATTCAGAGACATTTAGATGAGTTGTGTTTGACTGTCATAACAAATTATATATTAGAGAAAGGGAATTTCTCTGTTTTATCCACCTCATTTTCAACGGAAAGCGAGCTGAAGTTTTTTTGTGCGAGACTTCCGGCCGGTCACTTCCTGTCACTGTTTAGCTCGCGATTCATGCAGCCACTTCGTACCGAATTACTTGTCATTATGATTTCAGCTGTCCAACCATGTTATTTGAGGAAGTATTCCCTTTGGTTAATGCACCCCTTTTATATGATTACTTCATCCCCAGTAAATGGATATGTACCACAGGCTTTTAAAGTAGCAGTTCTTAAACCTTTACTTAAGAAACTCTCTCATAATCAAGAAGACTTAATAAATTACAGACAGATATCAAATCTTCTTTTTCTATCTAAAATTATTGAGAAAGTAGTTCCTAATCAAGTATGCAAATATTTACAAAGCAATGACCTGTTTCAGGAGTTTCAGTCAGACTTCAGAGCTCATCATAGCACTGAAACAGCTCTGGTGAAGGTCACTAACAATAGTCTCATGGCCTCAGACAATGGACCTGTGTCTGTACTTGTCCTGTTAGATCCCAGTGCTGAATTTGATACAGTTGATCACAACATTCTCCTAGAAAGACTTGAACATACTGTAGGGATTAAGGGAAAAGCATTAGGCTGTTTTAAATCTCATCTGTCTGACAGATTCCAGTTTGTTTATGTTAATGATAAATCTTGTTCAAACTCTAGGGTAACTTGTGGAGTGACTACTCCATGCATTTGTTACTTTAAGATGGACTATTGTAATTCTTTACTATCAGGAAGTCCACAAAATGCAGTTTAAAGCCATCAGCAGATCCAAAAGGCTGCAGCAAGAGTTGTGATGAAAATCAACAACAGATATCATATTTCTCTTTTTTAGTTTCCCTTCATTGGCTTCTTGTTAAATCAAGAATAGAGTTTAAAATTCTCCTTCTCACATATAAAGCCCTTAATAATCCAGCTCAATCATATGTCAGAGATCTAATTACCCCATATGTTCCTAACAGAGCACTTCGCTCTCAGACGGTAGGTCTACTGGTGGAGTCTCTAAAAGTAGAACGGGAGCCAGATCTTTTAGTCATCAGACTGCTCTCCCGTGGAACCAACTCCAGTTTTGGTGCATGAGGCAGACACCCTGTCTGCTTTTAAGACTAGGCTTAAAACTTTTCTTTTTGACAAAGCTAATGGTTACTCTGAGATATCTTTGTGGTCATGCTGCTATAGGCTTAGGCTGCTGGAGGACATTAGGGCCTATTTTTCTCACTCTGCTGAGTTCTTCTATTACTCTGCAATTTCTATTGTTTGTTGTTGTTTCATATTTTAACTTTTTGTTCTCTCTGTCTTTTTTCTCTTTATAGTAGGTACACCTGGTCTTCTGTTCTGTAAACTGTGATATAATCCAGATAGTTTGCTATTACCACATAACATAGAAAGGATTCCTTTATCAACATGTGCTTCTGTGCTTTTTGTGTCCTGTTGTTCAGGACTAATTTCACTCCGGACCAGATCTGTACCCTACTGGAACTTTGTCTTTCCACAACCTTCTTCAAGTTCAATGATCACTTTTACAGACAGAAGCATGGTTGTGCTATGGGGTCTCCAGTGTCACCAATCGTTGCCAATGTTTACATGAAATAAATGGAAAACAGAGCCTTGGACTCTTTCAGAAGAACACCCCCAAGCCACTGGTTCAGATATGTGGACGACACTTGGGTCAAAATCCTAGCAAAAGAAGTAGAAGCTTTCACCAGACACATCAACTTAGTGGAAAACAACAAAGTTTACCAAAGAAGATACCAATGACAACAAGCTACCTTTTCTGGACTGCTTGGTGTGCATGGAAAGAGATGGAAGCCTCAACATTGAAGTCTACAGGAAGCCTATTTACATAGACTAAGACTTTTTGATTCTCACCATCCACTGGAACACAAACTTTCGTCATCAGAACCTTACACCATTGAGCCGAACATGTCCCCACTAGGACAGAAGGGAAGAAAAAGGAATAGAAACACATCAAAGATGCTTTCCAACCTGTGGATACCCTAACTGGGCCTTTGTCAAATCAGCAAGAAAACCCAAAAGATACGTTACAGAACATAATGTAGAGAAGAACAAGCGCAAAAACATTGTCATCCCATATGTTGCTAGAGTCTCTGAAAAACTCAGGAGGATTTTCTCAAAACACAAGATCCCAGTACATTTCCCAAACAGGACCCTCAAACAGAGGCTAGTCCATCCTAAGGTCAGAACTCTCAAGCCTAAGATGAGCGGAGTGGTGTACACAGTTCAGTGCAGTAAGGAATGTTCTGATCTTTATATTGGAGAAACCAGAAAACCTCCCCAGAGACGCATGGCTGTTTTAAGTAGCCATCTTAAAGGACAGTCTTTTCAGGACCAAAATGTTCGCAATTTGGACAGAGAAGACAGATGGTTTGAGAGAGGGGTGAAGGAAGCCATTTAGGTGAAGCGAGAAAAAAGTAATTTAAGCAGAGGAGGAGGACTCAGGTTTCAAAATTCGCAACACAGCTATAGGTTTGATTCGTGCCAAGTTTCACCCCAATTCACATCTCCATACATGTGACCACAACCTTCCTCCTGGGAGCCAGGGAAACGATGAGCCTAATGACTCGCCATTGTAGGGGCAATCAGTTCCAGGTGAATATAAGCTGTAGTTGTAATGTTCTGTTGTGGTTTAGGTTATTTGTTCAGTTTAGCTATCTTTTCTGTCTTAGGATTTATTTCTGTTTCTTGTTTTGTTTTGGGATTTATGCTTAGCCTGTTTTTGTTATCTGGCCTTTGTTGTTAGTTTTTATTTCAGCCGTGTCCGTTTAGTCTTATTTCTTTCCTTAGGTTTTTGTTTATCAGTCTTATGTTCCTTTTATCACCTCCACCTGTTTTTGTTAATTAGTCCCGCCCTGCTCTCCTGTTCTGTCGCCTATTTAAGCCCGCCTTTGTTTTCTGTTGGCTGTCGGAATATCTCATCTTGTCCCTGTTCGCAACCTCCCGGTAAGAGCCTTGCAACCTCAGTTATTTTTCTCCTCCGTTTGCCAGTCTGTGCCTTAGCCGTTACCTGCCCTTATGTTTCCTGAGTTTGTTTAGTATCTGTCTGGTTATGTGGGTCTGCCTGAAGATTGCTTTTGTCCTTTGGATCCTGTCAATAAAGACTTCTTTTTAGCATCAGCTCCGTGTTCGGCTAAACTTTGGATTCAACCCTAGCAAACATTACAGTATATTCCGACCACATGAATCCAAAGCCAACACGTTCTTTCCGTTCCGGAGGAGCTATGCTAGTCCAAACCTGCGCTCCATTCACCTCTCGCAGTCACTCACCGGATTTCTCCTGTCGGTCCCCCTCACCGCCGTTCATGCCGGATCCGGACTTTTTTCTGGAGGTTGACGCAGAGGTGATCCGGGAGCTCCGTCCGGACCTTTTTCTGGAGTCGGTCCCATTTCCTTCCCCTGGCGATGAGGGGCATGAATCGCCGCTGGCGTCGGCGGTCCCTTCTCGTCAGGAGGAATCGGTATCCCCGCCAAGACCGCCATCCTGCCGCCGGAGGAGAAGACGGCGGCTTGTTGACCACTCATCCAGCCGTTCTGAGCATCGATCGGCCGAGCCAGTTCAGCCTCGAACGGTCGTTGCTTCTCAGCCCTTGCCGGCTGCCTCGTCATCTTCCTCCGCTGTTTCCTGTTCAGCAGACCGGGGTCCTCCACTTCCCTCTCCGAATCCGGCCACAGCTCCCCCTAGTGGCGCTGCAGAAGCTGATCACAAGGATTTGGAGGACAAAATAAGGACATTTGCACCCCTCATTAAACGCCTCAGGGAGGCTCTCTTCAGTCATTATTCAGAGGAGCTGGAGAAAAAATTAAAGGAGGATGAGGGATACTATAGATCAGCCCTCCAGGCTTTCTACTGCCGACCTAAGTCTGTCCCCGAGGGTCTGGCCGACGCCTCGGCTCCTGAGTCTGTCCCCCAGGGTCTGGCCGACGCCTCGGTTCCTGAGTCCGTCCCCGAGGGTCTGGCCGACGCCTCGGCTCCTGAGTCCGTCCCCGAGGGTCTGGCCGACGCCTCAGTTCCTGAGTCCGTCCCCGAGGGTCTGGCTAACGCCTCGGCTCCTGAGTCTGTCCCCGAGGGTCTGGCCGACGCCTCGGCTCCTGAGTCCGTCCCCGAGGGTCTGGCCGACGCCTCGGCTCCCGTCAAGCCCAAGGGGTCCGTCGCCGACGTCCGACGTGGGAACCCAGAGGGGTCCGTCTCCGATGTGGGAACCCAGAGGGGTCCGTCGCCAACGTCCGACGTGGGAACCCAGGGGGGTCCGTCGCCGACATGTGACGTGGGAACCCAGAGGGGTCCGTCGCTGACCAGTGAGGCGGGAACCCAGGGGGATCCTTCGTTCTTCGGGCACCCTGGGCCTCCGAAGAGGATGCAGCAACTGTGGTCTCCTGGAGACTTTGAGCCTCTCGGAGTTGTGTGCAAGTCTAGACCCCTTATTGCCCTCATGGACAGCCAACTTTGGGAAAGACTTTATTGGATGTCACTTTCTGAGACCCTCCAGAAGCTGGTTCTAAGACTGCTGGTTGCTAAGGGTCTGACGTGGCCTCCTGAAGCCTGTAGCCCGGGGCCTCCTGAAGCCTGTAGCCCGGGGCCTCCTGAAGCCTGTAGCCCGGGGCCTCCTGAAGCCTGTAGCCCGGGGCCTCCTGAAGCCTGTTGCCCGGGGCCTCCTGAAGCCTGTAGCCCGGGGTCTCCTGAAGCCTGTAGCCAGGCTCCCTCCTTAGCAGCCTGTAGCCAGGCTCCCTCCTTAGCAGCCTGTAGCCAGGCTCCCTCCTTAGCAGCCTGTAGCCAGGCTCCCTCCTTAGCAGCCTGTAGCCAGGCTCCCTCCTTAGCAGCCTGTAGCCAGGCTCCCTCCTTAGCAGCCTGTAGCCAGGCTCCCTCCTTAGCAGTCTGTAGCCAGGCTCCCTCCTTAGCAGTCTGTAGCCAGGCTCCCTCCTTAGCAGTCTGTAGCCAGGCTCCCACCTTAGCAGCCTGTAGCCAGGCTCCCACCTTAGCAGCCTGTAGCCAGGCTCCCACCTTAGCAGCTTGTAGCCAGGCTCCCTCTTTAGCCTCTTGTAGCCAGGCTCCTTCTTTAGCCTCTTGTAGCCAGGCTCCTTCTTTAGTCGCCTGTAGCCAGGCTCCCCCTTCAGCCGCCTGTAGCCAGGCTTCCCCTTCAGTCGTCTGTAGCCAGGCTTCCCCTTCAGTCGTCTGTAGCCAGGCTCCCCCTTCAGTCGCCTGTAGCAAGGCTCCCCCTTCAGTCGCCTGTAGCCAGGCTCCCCCTTCAGTCGCCTGTAGCCAGGCTCCTTCTTCAGTCGCCTGTAGCCAGGCCCCTTCTTCAGTCGCCTGTAGCCAGGCTCCTGCACCAGTAGCCAGTAACCAGGCGCCGCCTCTCTTAGCCTGTTGTCCGGCGCCTCTCTTAGCCTGTAGTCCGGCGCCTCCCTTAGCCTGTAGTCGGGCGCCTCCCTTAGCCTGTAGTCCGGCGCCTTCCTTAGCCTGTAGTCTGGCGCCAGGGTCTGCTTTCTCTCTCTCCAGACCCCGCCAAGGGTTTCCGAGGTTCCTGCTCCGCCGCCGGCCTCCGAGGTTCCTGCTCCGCCGACTGCCTCCGAGGTTCCTGCTCCGCCGATGGTCTCCTGTCACCCTGATCCACCGACGGCCTCCTGGACGCCCGCCGGACATCCTGACTCGCCGGGGCCGTCCGCCGGAGAACCTGTCTCGCCGGGGCCGTACAACATTTTGAATTGAGAAAACTTCCTGGATGGAAAGCGAAATGACATCAGTTTCAGAATAGAAGTCTAGTTGTTTTATTTTTTAAACTTTTTTGGATTGATCATGACCTGGATGACTGAGAATCTTCACTAATACAATGAGCACTTTGGGTCACGGCACCAGAAAGCAGCGAGGTCGAGGCGATGGGTCGCTGTGGTGTTATGGAGTATCTGGGTGGCTTAAGAACTGTACTGTCTTTGTATGTCCAAAGCAAGAGCTATGTCCACATTCTAGGTACAAACTCAAGCATGGACTCTGCCAGGGCTGCCCCTTGTCACTGATCCTGTTTGAGGTATTTATGGACAAGATCTCAAGGCGTAAACATAGAGAGAACAGTGTCTTGTTTGGGAACTTCAGGATTGAATCTTTGCTTTTGGCAAAATAATGTGGCTCTTTTGGCATCTCTAGGCCATGAACTCCAGCATGTACTGGAGGGGTTCCCTGCTGAGTGTGAAGTGGCAGGCTGAGAGTCAGCTCCTCTTAAGGCCTCCGCATACTTTCATGGATATGCATACTCAAGGCGGACTCAGTGAAGACAGGTATGCACAAAATTTTTACACAACATACATGTAAGTGGAATCGCACTATAAACTGCTCAGCAGAAGTCTTCACATCAAACTGTTTTATATGTGACACCGAGCTTGATAAACTGCTGCTCCAAGCAGGCGGTCACAGAGAAATGCGGCATCACAGTCCCTCTCTATTCTCACTGACAGCTGTGTGGTAAGTACCTGCTGGAAAAGAAATGGCTCTAGGTGCTAAACTAGCTAATCAAACATTTTACCATCCCTCCTGCGCTTTGTAGGAATTTGTCACAAGAAATCTAGGCAAAAGGTACACTCAACTATGAAGAGTAAAATGTCCGCACACCGTCAGCTTGGAGTCTGCGCAGCTCACAGTATGTGCACAGTACGCCCAACTATGTGGGAGGCTATAGTCTGAGGACATAGTCCTCGACCACAAAAAGCCCCCTCTAGGTTGGGGGTGAGTCTCTTCCTCAAGCGTAGGAGTTTAAGTATCTTGGCATATTGCTCATGATTATGGTAAGATGGAATGCGACATAGACAAACGGATGGTGGATACTAAGACAGGCACAGAGAAGCGGCAGCTTAAAGGTGCCAGCATTCACAACCTACAGCCATCTATTCCCTCTACAATATTGACTTCAAGAACTGTTTCACAAAGCTGTCTTTGCTTCTCTTTTTTGCACCCTTAATTTACAACGTACAAAATACATAAAACTGAACTTGAGTTTAAATTTAGATCTTACTATCAAAGTTTATTAAAGTGTCTAGAACCTTTTTAATATTATTATATTATTTCTTCTTTTTTACCATGGGATATAAATATGCTAATTGATGAAGCTAAACTTCATGCCACATGATACAAAAGCAGACTCTGAGCAAGTGGCGCCTCTAGGTGATTTATTGGAAACTGAAAGATGATAGATCTTTCATCCTGAAATCAAAAGGTAGTTCAGACAATATAGGCAGCTGCAACTTGGGAAAGAAAAGCCAGAATATCGGGAGCTTGATGAAAATAACAAAAGATCAACAAATCAAAAATGGTTTGATTTTGATGTGATGTGTTGAAGTTCAACCCAGTTATTCATATATTACTGACAATAGGAAGGAGCTGCACACTATACATAACATATCAAACAATGTTACTGCAATCATATAAAGGAAAGGGATTGCCTTCACTGTTTTTATGACAGCATCTTAATGCCCAGATAAAAAGATTTAATAGAAACCAAAATAGAGCAAAAATAGGAATCTGATACAGTGCAGAGGAATGGTCAAACATTCCTCTGTTTTCGTGCTCCAACATTGTGAAACAATATTTCAATTTGTTTCAGTATGTGTTTATGCTATGACATAGGCTTTTTCTTTTTTACCAGAGAAGCCATTAAGTGTCAAAGGCGGTGAATTAAACAGGTTTAGTAGAAGCATAAACAAGCTTCCAATTATAAAAAGATGGCTTCTTGAAACAGCAACATCTTTCATTTTTATTATTTTGCAGCTGGGTCCAATTACTAATCGGAAAAAACGACAAAAAATACATGACTAACGATGCTACACCTGGAAAGATACACAGCATAACACCGTAGCAGTTGAGTTGGAATAACTACTTAAGACTGTATTGAATTTCTCTTTTGGCAAGCATAACGCAATCAACTTCAAGAAAAGTTCAGACAATATGTTTTTGGAGCTGTAATGACAAACAAGATAGCATTACACATCTATGTAGTACTATTATGTGATGTTGCAGAATCGCATCAGCAAAAGTATTTATGTAGCCTCATTAGTACTGGTCAACATGCAGTATATATTTAAAACATTAATATATGCATGCTAATTGTCTTCTTGTGAAACAAATGTGATTACAGAGACAAAATCATCATATGTTTGCTGTATTTATGATCACATTCTGTTGATATGTGTTTAGCTATCTTTTTCAAGGTTTCAAGGCAGATTCTCACATTGACTACATAGCCTTCATGTCCAAGATACAAATAACACACCTGTTGAGAAATCTTAGACCATTGATGCAAATTATAAAAGAATAAAAAAAATAAAGAAATAAACTGAGTCAAAGAGATATAAACACAGCATTGAAAAGAGTTGTAATGAGAATTTGGCATAAGAGGACAAATTGCTGATTGAATGATAAGATCCTGCCAAGCACACTAAGAGCAAATTTGGTGAAAATGAAAATGAATGAGGGCACAGAAAAGCCAGCTGAAATTAAAAAAAAAATGTTGTCTGGAATGGAAGAAAAAAGCCAAACAACATTGGCTGTGTTGAAAACATCCACAAAGTCAGGAGAAAGCAGAATGAGATTTGCAATACTTGCTCTGGATTTCAGAAAAAAAAAAAAAAAAATTTATTTTATTTTATCAATGGAAATAAATTGTATCATATGCAGATATAAAATGTTTCGTGTTAGAAAACTCTTCTGGCTTAGTAATTTGATTTTAACAAACAACAAATCTGTCATGTTTGGTTTTAAGTGTTTTGCCCACATGCAGAATGCACTCGGTACACAGGTGGTGTTCTCTACGAGGATTTATTGATCAAGGAAAGAAACACGGGTTTGCGGGAACAATCTGCCACAGCGACAGTATCACGGGAGGGAGAGCGGAGCCAGAGGTGCCGGGTCGGTCTAAAAGGCAAGAGAGGTGATTTAGCCTAAGATAGTGATTTGGTGGAAATACTGAAATGCGCACGCTTACCACAGAGTGCGGAAACCCAGACCGGGGGGAAGGCGATCGCGGACTCAGCGTCTGTCCGGTGGTGGTTGGTGACCGTGAGAATGGTGGGCGTGGGCAGCAGTGGGGGTCCGAGCAGCACCGGGGAAGATCCAGAGATCCTGAGCCAGCGGGAGGAACCAGGTGAAGCCGGGAAGAGCCCTGGACCGCAAGATGAGGCTTCAGACTCAGAAGGGACCAGAGGAGCTCAGGTGGAATCCGGCAGGTAAGCAAACGAGGATCACGAGAGGAGAACCTTGGAGACACAGAAAACTGGTTCTTAGTTCGAATAGAGGTTCAGCTAGTAGAAAGCCGAGGCCGATCTATCATACCACGACGGTAACAATCTGGCGTCCTCCCGCTGTTCATGCGCCGTTCTTATAGTGCAGCCCCTGGCGCTGCTGAACCACCTGCAGGTGTGCGTGCCCCGCCCACCAGTCGAACAACAGACACCTGTTGAAGGAAGCAGAGAGGGCAGGACCGGCAGCGAGCTGCACGGTTCTGCCGGCAGAGTCCTGACAAAATCAAAATACAAAAAATAGGGTGCTGAAGTCAGGAAACAATTTACAGCAAATGGATTCAATCTTCCAGTTTGATGAGCCTTTGGGCTTTTGGCAACATGTTGTTGTTACCAACAAATTTCAGCTTAGAACCACTTATTACTTCTCCCTTCCGAGCTGCATTTAGTAGTAACCAATGGCCCGTCACTGATGTTATTTCAACCAACCAGTTCAGTAGAAGACTGGACCTGCCATCAAGGTAAATAGTGTGCAAGAAAACAATAAAGAGAAGCACGTGGACAGCAGATAGAATGAGCTAAAGTGTTTGTTAATATGATCTAGAATTTCTATGAAACAAAACGTTTGTTACATTCAACTAAATTGGAAAGTCAAAAGGAAAAAATATGAAAAAGGAAAATCAGTTTGTTATTTTACGGCATACACAGGTTGTGGTATCCAAATGCAAAAGAAACAAAATTGACCACCTATAGGTGGTGATTGCATGGCCACTAACTACCTCAAAATCTAGAAGAACATACTAGGAATGGTTAAATCGATGTTGCATTATTAGCCCATGATACAAAATCTTTAGGATGATCAAATTTTTGGCAAAAAAGACTGATACTTTGTCTACTTAAAGGAGCAATAAGCAGAATTTCATCATACGTTGTTTTGTGAACAATTAAAGCTATATAAGATGGGCTATGGTATGATGTCACACACCATCTCTCTGTGTTTTCCAGTCTCTTGTTTACAATTCTGGGCCGGCGATGCATGCATGTATCATGTGACTAGTTGCCACTCAGGGCTTTGCCCCTCCTTCCCCTTAAAATGCCACCGCTACATTTACCTGCAGACAATCAGGACCCATTATTATCACAAAAAACAACAATCTTTAGCAAAGAAGTCGTCATATAAGGAAAGAGACAAAACGAGGATTAACATTGGTCTCACATTTCCAAGATGGAGACCATTTTGAGAGCAGAAGCAGTTCCAGTTTGACTCAGAGCTAGCCTTTCTTCTCCGGACAGGTGAGTAACATCATGAAGACAAATGTTTGTTTTTGTTGGTGTTACACTAGGGTGACCAGACGTCCCCGTTTTCCGGGGACTGTCCCCGTTTTGGACCACCTGTCCCCGGCTAAAGCTGTCCCCGGAAATGTCCCCGATTTTACCGAGGGGGAAAATGTGTTGCGGTAGCTGGTTGCGCTGCTGATAATATAAAGACGAGGAACAGAGCGCACCACTAGATGGCGGTAATGATCCTTTTGGATGTCAGATGCCATTAAAACACGAAGAGGAAGAAGAAGAAGACGAGCGCACCACTTTTAAAACAGAAGAAGAAGAAGTGAAAAGTCGTCAACTGGTGGCAACTGATGGGGAGCTGCTGTGTTATGGTAAGTGTGTTAATCGATTTATTTTATTTGGATCAAGCTGATCCTGTGAGAAATGTTTTTTTTTCTGTGTTAAAAAATAATCAATAAAAAGTAAGACAAGACCACGAGTTGCTGCTCACCTGAGTAAAAGACACTCAGATAAAATGTAACAGAATGATTGAAAACTCTTTGTAAGGCGCTAATCTGGTTCGCTGGTTCTCCAGGGATCAACAAGGGTTCGTCTAAAGAGGTTTTAGAACTGATTGGTGACCTTTATATTTCAGATAGTTAGTTATTAGTAGAGTTATTACAAGTTGTTTTGCTGATTTATGGTTGTGATTTATGAGCATAGACTTCCAGGCTTAGGTTTACCTTTTCTACTGCTCAGTTTGGATTTATGAAAGTTCCTCATGAAAAAATAGGTGTCAGTAACAGGAGAACTGAATGAGAAAATATTTACATGATCTGAGAACGATGGAGGAAGAGATAACTGCCTGTTTAAGGTTCATTTATTATGTTGTTTTTGCTTGTAGCTCCTAGTATTGTGGTAATTAGCATTTGTATTTAATCAGAGGAAATAATAATAATAATAATAATAATAATAATAATAATAATAATAATAATAATAATAATAATAATAATAATAATAATAATAATAATTGGACATTTTTATGTTGTACAATCTAATGTTTTTGGAAGTGATTTTAAATATATAATGTCTCTGTTTTAGAATAATGTAAGATTGATACAAGAGGTGAAAGGAAGAGAATAGGAAGACAGTAAGGAGATTAAATGAGAGTGGAGGAAAATAGGAATATTGATGTAAAGAATGATTGACGAGAAGGGAGAAATATTTACTTAGAGTATTAATAAAGTTCAAGTGATAAAGCTCTGACATGATATACTCAGGTTTGAGCTGAGAAGCCCAATTGTCTGAGGATATAACCTCTTTCTGAGTCTCTGCACTGAACATGAGTTTCACTGCACTTCCCTAGCTGTGGCACAATAAAGAGGCAGTTTAGTTGTTGTTTTTTCTTGTGTTTTAAAAATTTCAGTTCTGCACATAATATATCTTCTTCTCCTCTTATTTTATCCAGATCTCTGGATACCGTGGCTGATGGCTCTTCAGACACAGAAGGCCTTGAAGAAACCAGAGATGATCTCATGTTAGCTGACTCACTGACCGGAGTTAACTCACCTTAAAGGATCAAACAATATACTCACACATCAGCTACTACCATACACATACACATAATGTAGTTATACACACTTTATGTAAGTTTATACATGCTCATGCTGCACTACACACAAAATCACTTGCATTCATGTCAAGGGGTTTTCCAAGTCTGTGCCTTTGTTTTACCTCACATCACCACAATCCATTGGACAATGTCTTGTCCCAAACAGGTTCTATGCACTATGTACTCTATGTGCTTATAGCTCATTATGGGAGAAATTAATCTGCTTTGTGATGCACAGAACCCTTATGTGGTCAGTTGACAGTAAGAAACATACATCATCCTTTACCAGCGGGCTTGACTGCTACTTTTTAATGTTAACGCAGAAAAACCTATTTCTCATTGGTATGTAGACGTGAACAGAATGAGTATTTGTTGCAGTTTTTTTAAATTTGGGGGACTCTGTCTCCACAGACAGCCACAGGCTAAATGTTTGTATTTACTGGTTTTTCTTTTTCTCATGTCACTTTCCCCTTAGGGGGCGGCAGAGCTCTTTGAGCCCCACAAAATTGAAAAACCCTGCTAACCACTCTGGACCCCTCCACTCCCACCACTTTTCCCCAACCCAGAGACACAGTTCTAGTTTCTATTAATAACACTATTTATTGATTTTATTAATCTTAGGATGCACTAAAGGTCTGGAGAGGCACATTCCTGTCTTTTACACTTGATTCTTATTGTTTAAATATTAATAAACATGTAAAAATAAATGAAACCATTACTGTCTCCGTTTCCTAATTTCATCTTGATTAGATGTATTGATTTTTATCCACGAGCAAGAAATGTCCCCAGATTTGATTTTAGAAATCTGGTCACCTTATGTTACACTCTTGTTAGACTTGTGTTGTTAGGTTGATTTGATTTAATGTAATGCTACAATTGTAGCATGCAGGGTTAATTATTTTAGTTTGACCAGCAATGGGCCAGGCGTTACTGTTGTGTGAGCCGGCAGCCCAGCTAACATAGTTAGCACTGATTAATGCAGCCCGGCGGGCTTGTGAGCTGCCCACTGTGATCCTTGCGTACATGCAGGGCGTTGTTTTTTTGGTTAAAAAACTAAATTGAAATGGATAACTGGTGGTGCTCAGATTTAAGAGACAGAGAGGGGCGTGACTTGCCAAACAACTTTTTTTTTTGGTTTAAAGATATTGCTCAACAGTCCATCTAGTAGAGAAATGTTGCTTATTGCTCCTTTAAAGAACAGTTAATATTTTGTGTTGAAGTATATGCCTATTGGCCCCATGAAAAAAACAGACATTTTCAATATTTTAATGAATCTTCACAGATGCCACAGAAGGAATATGAAAAGTGGACCCTGCAAAAGAGGGTCTTTGGTCACCCTATACAACTTTAGATTTCGTCTTGTTTGGTGTTCTTCATTCTTTGCTCCGGTAGTCACCAAGTTTGGCAGATATTGATCCTATGTATTAACCATTAGGAATTTGCTGATATTAAATCCAAATCTGATACTAGATTAGAGTACAAAATCTTGAAAACTGAGTTGTTTTAAAGTGCAGAAGATTAACAATTAATTTTGTCTGCAATAAATTATTTATATCTGTTGTTATTTAATTGTTATTGTATCCAACCTAACATAGACCATCTACAACTTGAACTCTCTTCAAAGAGGGAGTTGAGTACCTGCTGCGCTCTCATCCTGACGGAGACAAGGCTTACCTCATTGATCCCGGACAACGCCGTTAGCCTGGAAGGGCTCACTACATTCCGCGCCGATAGAAACAGCTGTCTCAGCGGTAGGTCCCGAGGGGGTGTTTACATCATCAATAACTGGTGTAAAAATGCAAGATTTTCATCATTGCTGGGGATTTTAACCAGGCCAATATGAAAACTGTTCTCCCTCATTTCTATCAACGTGTGGATTTTGCTACTCGGGGAGAGAACAGTCTAGTCTTATACCTCGTTTACACTACCCTTTTTAACCGTGCCAAGACCAGTCCGAGCTCAGTAACTGAGATAACTTTCGAGTGTAAATGGATCGCAAACTTAGCTGGACCTTGCCAGACACAACCGGACCGCGCCAAATCTAGACCAGTTCGATGAGTGGGCTCGGCCGGTTTTTCCCTGGCTGACTAATTTTGCGGTTTCAAACATTCATAAAAATACCAGCTTCCTTACTGTGACAGACGGTTTTCAGTGATGATTCTGCTTAGCAGTGTGATGAACCTCAATGTCTGTCGTTGTTTCATGCGTCTGTAAGCCCTGACTAGACGTTGTTTGTCTTATCCACGTCCCAAAAGCCCACTCCGTCAAGTAAATTGATCAAAGGTTGCCTTTTTCGCCTGACTCTCCGCAAAAAGCAATTATAACCAAGCATAACTTCCTGAATATTACGGGCGCCGCCATTTTTATTTGCTTGAGTCCTTCCTTCAATCCTAGAGACCAGTAGTAACGTAGATTGTCACTAGGAAGCGAGGAACCGTGCTAGGGTGATGTGTAAACGGTCGTCAGAACCAAGCTCGGCATGGTTAACTGATCCAAGCTCGGTCCGAGCTCGGCATGGATCGGTTTAACAAGGTTGTGTAAATGGGGCTTTAATTTACACAAACATGAAAGACGCATTCAGAGCAGCCCCCCGCCCCCACCTCTACTCTTCAGACCACCTTTCTGTAATGTTAATTCCTGCATACAAGCCCCTGCTGATCATAGCTAAACCTACAGTGAGGCAGGCAAGGGTGTGGAATGAGGGGGCCATGTAGGCACTCCAGGACTGTTTTGAGCGCTCTGACTGGGACATGTTCAAAGCTGCAGCAACATATGACATCTGACCACTGCTGCACATTATATTGTATTGTAATGCTGCCTTATTCCACCTGAAATCCCATTACACTGTCATAAGCTGTATGCAATGAAATTTCGTTCTGTATGCACTCTGTACATACAAAATGACAATAAAGTTGTCTAAGTCGAAGTTAACTGACTCAGCATTGATATTCCAGACTCTATCGTATCAGTCATTTAAAGGTCACATAGATTTTGTCCCAGCCAAAATTTTAAAAGTTTATCCTAAACATCCTCACTGTTGGAAACGTATGTCCACAAATGAAAATATTGAAGACAGGAAAAAAACATCTTTCTTCTAAATATGAATCAATTACTTTTGCTCAACATTACATGCTCTTTTTGATCCATTTGTACTGGAAATCCACAGACAGATGTGAAGTGTGATCACAAATTGACTTTTTTTTTTTATCTGACAGCAACAATATGTTGCACCAATATGAGGTTAACTCAATTAAGAATGCTACTCTAATGCTCTTAAAATGTATTACCTTAAATTAACATTGGTTGATAATTTATTTCTAAAGAGATCCAAAAAAAAAAGAAGAAAATAGGAGAGCCATCATGTCCAGGAGGGACATATGCAGCTGGATACACTATGACTCCTGGCAGCAGTGGAGAATTGTGTGCCTGTCTATTTTGTCCGTCAAGGATGTCAGAGATGGGTACATGATTGGATTTATGATAACAGCATTTCTGCTTTTTAGAGCTGGTTTATGGACAAATTTGGAAACTCTCAGCAGCTGTTCTGGCCATGGTGAGGCTGCCAGGCTGTGAATGCCCAGACTCAAATCCTTTGAGAGCAAAATCACAAGCTGGATGTGATCCTTGCACAGTATTGCAGACCAGCTGTAGTCTGAACTCAGTGGTTGATGGACTAGATCTTGGAGGAATTCAAAGCTCAACTTGGGCGAAAAAAAAAACACAAATTTGGATGTACTGGACTTGCCATTGAGACGTACCAGAAAGACTTTGAGGCAGACTATACAATTCCACAGTCAGCCTCCACCAAAGTAATTTGTTGCTTTCTGAATTGGCTAGCCCGATGCCGGCCTTGAAGGCTGGAAATCTTCAAACACCTGTGACCTGTGAACAGTGTTCTGCTGAACTAGCTGATAGACATACCATCAAAGACTAATGGCTAGGGGCAAGGGGGAGCTACTGGACAGTCATGGGCTTACACTGACAAACAATCGCGCACACACACACATGCAAATAGTGATAAATACACCTCCTCTGATTCACCGCTTCCGCTGTGCCCGAGTGTTTTTACCCACCCAGGGTAAGAACCCTAGGTTGAATGTGCAGAGATGCGCTGCTCACTTGGGAGAACTGTACTGGGATGCCCCCCTACCTGATAACCCTCTACCCACTCATACGTGTTATGCTTTATGATGTTGTCTGTATGTGCTTCTATGTGCTGAGGGTTTTTCTTGCACCCTTATACAGTCCCTGTTGCGAGACAGTGCGAGAAATGCATTTTTCCCCTCAACAATGAATTTGTTTTCTCTATTCTGCAAAAAGGCATTGCCTTGTGGCAACAGTGTCAGTCAGCTGTCTACGCGTGTTTGTCTTTTTTGATGGACTGTACTAAAATGCAATTTCCCCCTTGGGGACAAATGAAGCAATTCAATTCATCTGACTTGGTACAGACAGCTAGATTATTAGTTTTACTTCTTTTTTGATATAACTCACCCTTGATTAATTTGGCAAATACATTCCTGACTGCCTAGAGAGACTCAGAGAGCATTTGATCATTAAATATAATAAGAAAAAAACTAATTGCTGTTATCATTGCAAAATTAGCATACCGTGCCCTTAATTCCACACCCTTGACCTAAATACCCATTGACTATTCAGATAGGGAGGGATTTTTAAAAGTGAAAAATATAATTCAAAGATGCAACATTGCTTGTTGTCCATAAAAATTGTCTTTTTTCAATTATGTTTGGACACATGTAAATCTCTTTTTTCAATATACCAACACACAGTGAATGATAGAATAGGAAACAGTGTGAAAGCAGCTTGGAAGTCTATGTTGAAACAAATTATGTGTTCGATTCAGGTAACGAAATTAGGACAAGTTGGAAAGTTAAAAAATATATCTGAAACAAAGTGGGTAGAATAAAAAAACAAAATAAAGAGCCACAACAAGACAGAATCAAATTTTAAATACTTGACTCAGAAATCAAAGTCCACAGAATCTAAAATCTATTTAATCTTAGATATCCCTGAAAAGGACTGGATGAGTTTTCACTAGATAAATCCCAAAAACTTAAAAGAAAAACTCTTTAAAAAAACTGAGAATATACACCATTGAAATTGGGATGAAGTAGTATTTGTTTAGCCCAAATACTAAAAATAGTGGCATCCAGGACTAAACTGATCAAACTATGCTCAGCCAGTTTAGAGATTTATGGATTCCCAAGTGGGTCTCAGGATCTCCAGGACGTTTGATGTTTTGGACTTACTCTTTATGTTCCTGGGACCATGCCTTCTTAGATTTTTCATCAAATTCTTTATCTTGTGATATTAGTAAGTAGATTCTGTTAGTTCTTTTAATATATTGTTTCTGTTAGATTTATGTTTCCTCCCTGTCTGCCACATATAAGAAAGACTTCTGTCATCTCAGAAATACTCAAATGACTCTGCCGTCATTGGGTGCATCAGCGGTGGACAGGAAGCTGAGCACTGCTGGGAGCTGGTGGATCACTTTGTGGCATGGCGTGGAAACAATGATCTCATTCTGAATGTGGATAAAACAAAGGAGAAGATTGTACATTTAAGGAGAAACAGTGTTCTATTACCATAGTGGGAGAAGAAGTGGAGGAGTATAAATACCTACTTGTTCACCTGGACAATAAACTGGACTAGAGACACAACTGTGAAACTGTCTATAAGAAGGGACAGAGCAGACCTCACTTCCTGAGGAAGCTTAGATCCTTCAGGGATTTCAGCAAGATCATGCACAAGTCTGTTATGGAGAGTGTGATCTCCTCTGCCATCATCTGTTGGGGTAGCAGCATCAGAGCAACTGACTAAAAGAAGCTCAACAAGCTGATAAAGATGGCCTTCTCTGCTCTGCGGTCCCTACTAGAACCTCTACCGATGATGACCATGCAAAAAAAGGATTCTTCATAAAATGAAGAGCAATATGGAAAAGTTGAAACATCCTCTTCATCAGGCTGTTGTACAACAACATTGTCTTCAGTCAGAAGCTTCCGCAGATCCGCTGCAATCCTCCTTCTACATGACATGACAGTGGGGAGCTCGGTATCCAGCAAAGATCAGCAGTGTTGAATCTGCTTAGCAGAGCCCGCTGTATGACATTTTGCAAATTTAATACATGACTGCACAGATGCAACGTAATACATCTGTCACAAAGGCCAACAGCTCTGACAAAATGCCAGTATTGATGCCTGTAGTGTTTGTATATCTTGCTGTTGCTTGCAGATAACTTATGGGTGAATGAATCTGACCGGGCATTTCTTACTGCATTCATTAAATAGATAATTCATTATAAATGGTACAGCAGTGCTGTTAAACAAGCAAAATTACTATAATGATTTTTTCATCCTTCTGTGGGGTTTCCTTGAACACTTTTTGTGAGCTAATTTTGGCCGTTTCACTTTGGCAAGATGACAGAAGAAAAGTACTCCCTGAAGTTTTGATCCTAGCTCCTTTCACAGTATAGTTTCAGACTTCTTCACGGTCTGATTCACATCTTATCAGGGGAACCAAGCTAGGGGAAAAGGAGAGATAAAATAAAAAAAAGACAGAGAGCGAAATGAGAAATAGCGCTGAAGACACAGAGGATGACAATAGACAAAGGGCAACAGAGGTAAAACTGGATAAAAGCTGGACTTAAGAGGCTGTACTGAGGTCCAATAATAACAGGACTGTGGTCCCTCCACAGTCAGCATTTATTTGGATGTCACAGAACACCTTGACGAGGGCAGTCTTTGTTCTGTGGTGAGCATGGTAACCTGAATGGAAAACCTAAAAGCAGCTGGTCACAGTCAAGATGGCTTTTTAAATAATCTTACTAATAAAGAAGAGGTTTGAGATGGGCCTGTAGTTCTGTAGTAGTAGTTTGTCCAAATTGTTCTTTTTCAACAGTGGTTTGATAACAGCTGTTTTAGAGACTATGGAAATACACCTGCCAGACGGGACGTGTTTATTATCTGAGTCAAATTAGACGCTATAACGGGCAAAACCTTCTTAAAAAAAAAGCTGTGGGTAGATGGTCAAGGCAGCAAGAGGAGGAAATTAGCTGGTGAATGATTGCTTCTAAATGTTTGTGGTTTATTTATGGCTGAATTAGGACATTTTGTCAAGATCAGTTCTAGTTGGAGACAGCATTGGTACAGAACTTGACATGGATGTACAGACTGCACCTTAAATCTTTTGGATTTTCTCAATAAAGAGGTTGGCAAATTTGTTGCAGGCCCTGGTAGAGTGTAGTTCAGATGCCATAGACACATGAGAGGTTGTTAACCTGTCAACTGTGGGAAATGAGGCAGAAGCATTTTTGTTGTTTTTGTTGATCTCAAAGAAGAAAGACTCACTCACATTTTTCAGCTGTAAGTTATATATGTAAAGTATCTCTTTATAGATGTCATAGTGAACTTGGAGTCTACGGTAGTCTTTCTCCACCTGTGTTCAGCTTTTCGACATTCCCTTTATTCCACTTCTAATTGGTGGAGCACTGATTTTTTTCTTCTTCCCAGAAACGACCCTCACTTTAATTGGAGCAATGCAGTCAATGATGTCTGAAAGTTATCTACAAGTTAATCTAGTTAGAGGACAAGGTGGGGTATGCTTGGTTAAAGGTCTCAGTTCCTTGCTGGGATTACTTGGTGGTCTTTTTGACCTGTTGAGATCAGCGATGAGTCCTCCTGGGGTGTTGGTGAAGACACCTTTTCTTCATTATCTTCCTGGCTATCTTCATATTGGCTGTTGCGGGCTGCACAGGGCTTATCATCTGTTTATGCATTTTTTTTGTACCTTGTTTAAGATCACAGCTGATAGTGCAAGGTTCACACAGAAAAACATGTTTGAAATTAGACATTTTCCATCTGGTCTATTTAGAGATAAGCAGTCTTTGTTTTCTCTTCCAGAAAATAATAAAATTGTTAATAAATTCAGAATTTTTTTAAGCATGAGAAGTCTTGAAACTATCTCATCTCCACAATAAATAGGCACGAGAGGTTAGCTGAGAAACACTATGACACTAAGATCTTCAACTATATTTAGCAAACGAATGTAATCCTCCTTCAGTATTTCTGCTATCTTCTGACAACATCACCCAAGGCTTCAGTGTGTATTATGACTTTTGCCACAGTCGGGTGCACTTTCATGATCTCCAGAAGGTTCTCTGAGATACCAGACTTCAGGTTACAATCATAAATCATCAGTTCTGTGTTATTGTTGTTGCAGAAGTGTTTAATTCCCTTTACAGCTCCATTACATTCCATAATATTAAGGTTTGCGGACCTGTGGTTCCCTTTTTCTGTGGCAGCTTAGGAGAAGAATGAAGATTGTTGTCATAATTCAGACCTTGATATCTTGTTATTTTGGAGTGGAATTTGAACAAATCCACGACTAACATGTTTTGTAAATAGATTTTACCTTACCGAGGTAAAATTCTGAGATTTTTCCTAAAAGGGCTACTTTTTGTCATGGGATTCTTGTGAATACAGGTCCAAATTCTGATGTCGGTTGGTTAATTTATCAATTGCAAAACCAGTACACTGGTTTTATGATTTTTGTAACTGTTTAGACAAATATTTCATTGCCTCTGGATCCTTATTTGGTGTAGTGTCTGGCGGTCAGCATCTCACTTCCTCTGAATTACCCCCTCAACAGAAAGAGCTACTCATTTTCACATGTATCTGTCAGAGATGTTTCTAAAGGTTGGGACACACTGTATCCAAATTAGAGTCAGAGCCCATGGAAAAATGGATCGTATGATGCTGTATCACTTACATCTGGCTCAAGTGAATGGAGCCGGGCAAACTGCTTGCAGTTCTTTGAAACTGTGTCTGCGTAGTTCTGACCAAGGTATACCCCTGGTCTATTTTGTTCGGAGCTACACAGCAATTTGATAGGAAAGTCATGAGTCAGACAGAAAGAGTAACCTGTTAGCAAAGTAAAACACATCCGGTTTTGGGAAAATACTAAATAAAATCTCTGAACTGCAAGGTAGACTGTGTACAATTTTCATCTATATATGAATATATATGAATCCTCCATATAGGATCGTCCTAGAAACACACAGTTCAATAAATAATCAATAAAACATTTTGATAAACAGTGTAATAAAAAAAATAGAGAAAGTGAAACAGTGATCTTTATTAAGCTTATTTTAACAGCTACTGCAGCTTTACGTTTACTGCCCGACTTGTTTATGCTGTCAGAATTTCCTGTACACACTCTCATATGAATACTTGATCTCTCGAGTGCAGTTGTCTGTAGAGGGACCCTCTATGCAACCAGCGTGTCAGGAAAATATCTGTTATGAGCGTGGAGATTCAGACACAAGCGGGTTGTCTCGGCCTCAAGGAACTGAGAGGTCTTTATCCTGATAAATTTGTGGAAAATGATAGCTTTTCCTCCTTAGTTTTTATGTTTAGCTGCATATATTATTGCTGACCCTATCACTCATATTTTCCTCAATTGTCCTTTGCAAACTAACAGAATTCCAGATATAAGATTTTGTTCTCACCCTACTGAAAGGTGGTGATATCAATATGTCAAACAATTATTGTCCCATTTGAAAATGTTGTATTTTTAGCCAAAGTTTGTGAAACACTGATTAATGATCAGTTTAAAAAAAATGTGTGCAGCCAACATTCACAAACTTCCCATTTATTTGCCACCCCTGCATATCTACTCAAAGATTCTGAACATACACAAATAACAATCTGATGCAGAAAAACATGTTTTAAGTTGTGTCACTGCTTTTGAAAAAATGAAGGTTATTTATACTTCAAAGAAAAACTATTTGGGAAAACAACTGGTGACAAAGGAAACTAAGAAACTACGTACTAATATAAACAACATTGTGGTTTTTGGTAATTCAAAATTTGCTTTTTTTGAGTATATGATGTGGAGCAAATGTTTTTACAATATGTTCCAAGCACAGACAGGAATGTGAGGTAAGTATGATGAAAATTTTATAATAATAATAGAAAACTTGAATCACAAGGAAAACAGAACATGAAGCACGGCAAAGTCACAGGCACTAAATGGGGAGTGTACGAGAAATAACGGGAGGTTCCAGCAGAAAACAATGACCAACGGTGAAGTTAAATGGGGAAGTGTGGAGAGAGACATTGAATGCAAGGGTGTTCATCAGGATATGTGGAGTAGTCGAAGCAAAAAGTTAGCAGGGAGATTGAAGGAAGGAGAAAGTTTGTAAAAACATACAAACCTAAGGGAATAAACTAGAATAATCTGTCCTGAACACAGAAATATGTAAGAAAAAAAACTTGAAGAGATGTACCAGTATGTGACCTTAATGTATTAATGAACACAAAGGAATTAACTAACCATGGAAAGAGCATATAAAACATAACATAATAAACAGAAAAATATAGAAAATGGAGACACAAATGAAACCCCAAAACCCAAACAGCTAAGGATAATTACAGTATGTGCATGTACGTTTTTTTATTGGTTCTGTCTGTGATGCAGGACTCACGTTGAAAGAATAGGAAAGAATAAAATCAGATTTATTTATTTGTTCCAGGTATGAACAGGAGCAGAAAGAAGAGAACAGAAGATGGGGAAGTATTTGCATTCACAAACTTTATTCCCTTTCCCATTTTCTAAAAGAACCATCCATTAATCCATGGAATGAATGAGACAAACAATAAATAAATAAAAATTAAATAGCCACTTTCTGTCATCTTATGCATCATTGTGTCTAAAAAGGCAATAACATTCACTAAAGTCGTTTAGGAAATGCAAATATTTACACAGTTATGTGACTTGACTTAAATCAAGATTAAAAACACATCTGTTTAAAATTGCCTTTGACTGTTCTAGTTAAACAGTTTTACTGTTTCTAATGTTCTTCTTTGTTACTACATTCTATCCCTACTTGCTTTTATTCTATTTTCTATCTACATTTTATTATTTTGCTATATCTTAATCATGTAAAGCACTTTGTATTGTCTTGTACTGAATTGTGCTATATAAATAAATTTGCCTTGCCTTGCCTTGCCTTATACTGAGTAAAAAGGTCCTTCCATCCTGAAAGTAGTCAATACTTTATATATTCATAAAGGAGGCAATTTTTTTTTTTTATCTCTGTGGGTATCGCAGCTGCTTGGGCCAGCTCCTCTGGGAGGATCGCCAGGCGTTCCCAGGCCAGCCCAGAATATTCCCTCCAGCGTGTCATGGGTCTTCCTCTGGGTCTCCTCCCGGTGGGACTCCCTCACCAGGGAGGTGTCCAGGAGGCATCCTAACCAGATGCCAGAGCCACCTCAACTGGCTCCGCCCAACGTGGAGAAGGAGCGGCTCTACTCTTAGACCCTCCCGGATGACCGAGCTTCTCACCCTGTCTCCTAGCGAGATCCCAGACGCCCTGCGGAGAAAAATAATTTCGGCAGCCTGTATCCGTGAGGGAGGGTGGGGACGTAGGTCGACTGGTAAATTGAGAGCTACGCCTTTTGACGCATCTCTCTCTTCACCACAACAGACCGGCACAGTGTCCGTTTCACCGCAGATGCAGCACCAATCCGCCTATCGCTCTCTCGCTTCATTTTTCCCTCATTCGTGAACAAGAACCCGAGATACTCCTCCACTCGGGACAGGACATCTTCCCCGACCCAGAGAAGGCACTCTTTCCCTGCCTAAGTCACCCAGGAAATTTCTACTAGGATCACCCAACTAAATTTATGGTTGATCAGATTTACTGTAATCATAAGAGAAATCACTTTAAATTATATTAAAAACAGATCGACTTTCACTGATGACAGGGGTTGCTTAAAAAGACTGAATCCTGAAAATGAAACAAATGTCTTTCTGAAAACTATTCGTTTAAGCGTGTGTGCACAGTTGTACAACCACATTGTCAGCCTTTTTATCTTTTTATTTCAAATGTTTTCCTGTCAACATACACATTTGCTTTTCAGTTGATTTGTGCAAGATACATATGTAATTATTTGTATAATTAGTATTTTCAAGATTTAGAATACTTTATCAAAAAAACAACTGACATTTTTGTAAACCTATACTATAATAATGCCTTTGTAATAAGAACTGTCATTAAAATTATTGAGTCAAGTGACGCAGTACTTTTGGCAATATAGGGTGACTAATTTGTTTAAATGTTAACAAGTATTTAGTTAATAAAAACACATTTTATTGATAGACTCTCAGGGTGAAGTAAGCCAAAAAGCCAGTCTAAGATGACTGCCGGTTCAGGTGTGTTCAGACACAAAGCCACATTAAAGTTGATAAGTGCAGTTATAAATAAACGTGTGTGTGTATTTCTATGCCCTAAGGTAAGCCACAGGCCAAGGCAGATGGAGGGAGCAAGCAAGGGTTAGAGACAGATGTGACTGTGTGTGTAGAGAGAAGTGGGGAAAGCAGACATTCTCATAAATAATGGGCACCATCACCACAGAAGAGGACAGTAATTAGGAAGGTAAGAAGAAAAAAAGAGTCAAAGAGAAACACAAAGTGACACAAATAGAAAGTGTTAAGGCACTCACAGAATGCAGCTCACCTACAACTCCTTATTCTGCATCACACTTCAAAAAGAAAGCGGCATAGTCTTGCACCATAATTGGATGGGTTTCTATCACCCATGTATGCACCAAGATGTTCGAGATCTTTTACCAGCCTCGTTGTCTCTAGCATCATGTTTTTTTTTTTGTTTGTTTTTTTGCAGGTGTTTGTTTGGGCATCAGCATCAGAGACATCCATTGGCTGGACAAAAACCTTGGGAGGGCTGGCTCTATAATTGGTCTCAGGCTGGAGGGCTTTGAGACTGTGGTGGAAGGGAGGACACTGAAGTGATCTTAATCCATTTTGGACAACTTGGACCATCAGGTTTGCCCCATACTAGGCAGGCAGTAGAGCACCTTCTCCAACATACTATTATAATTCTGCTGTCGAACAGCCATGCAGGAAATTGTTCTTCCCACATGCTATCACTCTGTAGAATAAGACGCTTTAATTATTACTGGCACTGGTCTGAAACACACTGCTGATTTTCATTTGCACAATACAACATTTGCACAATAGTTTTGATTTTTTTAAATATCTGCTACAAAATTACTACTAATGTATGTATCTGTATGATGTAAATATGCTTGGACATTTTTAGATTATGCTTTCCATTTAATATTCTAAAGTTTTATGTTGAGCTTCCTCGCCATCTTTTTCCGGTATGTTAAGCTGCTGCCTAATAATTTTCCAGTTCTGGGATCAATAAAGTAGATCATGTTGGGTCTCATGATATAACATTCTCACAAAACTACAAATAGCTTATTTTGATATATTCAATTCTTAATTTTATATATATATATATATATATATATATATATATATATATATATATATATATATATATATATATATATATATATAAAAAGGCAAGGCAATGCAAGTGTATTTATATAGCAATTTTCAGTAACAAGACGTTACAAAGTGTTCACATAATTCAATTCAAAGATACTTTGTTAATCTCAAATGCTTTTGTAACTAATAATATTCAAGTTTTTAAAAGCTGCAGTACTGGGGAAATGCTTGGATCTTCTGCTACTGCTCTGTCTGTAACGCTCACACCAGCCCAACCAGGTCACTTAAAGGGGACATATTATAAATTCACCTTTTTAGCCCTTAAATACATTTGTTGTGCACTTGGAGTCTCTGTAGCCTGTCCTGGAGCTGCGTAGATATATTTATATTCTATTTGGGTCATACTCTTTCAAGCTTCAAGCTTGATTTTTGTCTGTTTTCTATTGCATGTTTTTAAAGAATTACATCAAAGTATTTGCTGTGGAGCTGGTGATGTGTCTCCTTTAAATTTAAAGAGATTGCAAAAAAACAAGTTGCTCTATGACACATCTCAGAACAGGGGTAAAAAGGGGGAATTCAGACCTAATTATTGCAGTTCCACTTTACATAGACTGCAACCGAATGAAGGGAGAACTGAAAAGCATGTCCATTTTAGTAGTTTGTGTTGCGTCCAACATTGTTTCTCATTCATAAAAAGCAGAAATTGAGGACATTTCCGGGGACAGGTTGTCCAAAACGGGGACGCTCCCTGGAAATTTGGGACGTATGGTCACTCTACCCGAAAGCAGTCCCTAAAGCAGAACCAAACATCTTCATCAGTTTGTTAATGAGGAATCCTTATTTAATCATCATTTGCTTAAAGATAAAAAGTCCAATAGCTTGATTAAAAACTTAAAACTAAAATGACCTTCATGACAATGACAAGGCACTTTGCAATACATCTCAGCTACAGAAACAAAGTTGGATATTACATCTTGTCAAGACCATAAATAAAGGACAAAAACCTATGTGAAAACAAATGTGATTCAAATAGAGGTCAAACTGACGGGAAAGATGATTTCTTCAAAAAGGTACAACATTTTTGTTCCCTAAGGGAGAAGTCTTCAATGTGGGGATCTTAGCTAAAGGTATCACCTTTACATTTTTTCTCTATTTTCAGAAGTGTTTGTCTCACTTTACCAGACATCTTTGTATGAATTTAGTAGCTGGTTAAGATTTACACTGTGGTTGTTTACGTTGCCTATGTAAAAGAAGGAGCAACATCCACTGCAACTGGCAGGAAGAATATTATGTTCTGGTTCAAATCCTGACTGATGATTCTTGCTGTATTATTTCTTACTTCATTGCATGACAGCGGTGCCTAAATGTCAATTTTATGATCTTCCAGCAACTTCCCAATCCTGTTTGCCCTAAAAACTGCCACTCCATCATGCAGATCATCAACAAATTTTCTCTGGATATTTCGACAGCACTCTTTATTCATGGCAGCGCCTTCAGCAGATTTGTATTGAAGCATGAGAAGCTGCTCCACATATTGATTGTATCAGCAGGCTTCACTGTTGGCATCACAAAGAACTCATAGTGTTCACCTTTTCCTCTGCAGAACAATGATTTTCCAGGTGCTGTCTTACTCGCATACATCTTTTCAGCTGTGCTGACAAATGTTCTATAGGTTTGAAATCCAAACTTGACAAAAAAAATGAGAACCTGTGATCTGGCTTTAAAATCCCTGCTTTCATTAATCAAAGGGGTCCAGAGGTAAAGAAGGTTGAAGACGCTAAAGACTTTTGCACAATCAGTGTGTTATCAACTCGGAGGGTGACAAAATCTGTCTGCAAAATCAAATTCCTTATATAACTTAAATATTAATTAGACTGTTTGGATTTTTTACAAGTTTTTTATGTGAGATAGATAAATATCTCCTTGCTCTGGTATACAGCACTCAAATTGATCACAAATTGATCACAGTAGCCTAAGCCTTACTCTAGACATAAACAAGTTTAGTTGAGTGGTACATTTTTTATAATCATTTCTTGACTTAGACTTTACTCAAATGGCATGTTCTCTTGCCTATTTTAAACAGTAGCCAGCATCTGCTTAACTTATATTTATAAGTTATACCTGACACAATCAGACAACTTATCTTATGTTACCAGACAACCCAAGAAGTGAGCTTTGAACTGAAAAATGCTTTACTTACATTTATTCTATTAGAGCTGATTGGACTGCCAGAAAGCGCGGCACCAACAGATTTGTTGAAAACAGTTTTTCTTAATGTCTGACTTTTTTTCTCTGTATTGCATAAATGTATTCAAGTTAAAGTGTTTTTTTCTTTTTTACATTTCTCAGTTTGAGAAAATGCTACTGCAATGTAAACATTTTTAGCAGTGATATTAATAAATGTGGAGTGTGCTGTAAACTCATCTTTAATGAGGTACATGAACTGTACATACTGTCTTTTTCCTGATGACATAACATACTTCCTGTCATTTTGTTAAAAAAAAAAACACAGATTCTAGTTGAATAAAAAAAGATTTGGAGCTTCAACTTCACAGCTCGCTCATCTAAGGTATTTTTATGCAATGTTCTGTCAGCAGAATGTGACACTGAGGACAGTGACAGGTGTTATGTGACATGTGCATCCTTAAGCTTGACAGGATTAAACTAATAAAGTCCAGACATGGAAACAACGAGAAGTAAATGCAGTGCACAAAATATTTGGAATGAAATTAAAGAGAAACGAGCAGAAACACGAGCAGAAAAATGTCTAACCTAAACAAATAGAGTTATTCCAGGAGGACTTTTATCCATGTTTTCAGCAAGGAATCTACTTGGAAATCATTTAAATTCAAGCTCCGGCGACTGGTGTTGCCCAGAGGGGACGTAGCTACAGGAAATGTTGTTACAAATGAAAGAGAAGTAACATATTGTGGAAAAGCACATTTTTCACAAAATGGTTTTACACAGATCAGATAAACCAATAAAGTAAGCCTGCTGGGGAGATCATTGCAACTCATGTTGTGTGGGATTTGAAATAATTTGAGGTGGGACTAGAAACCAACAACAGGAAGCAGTGAATTGACATCTGCTTAAAATAGGCAAAGCATGCTCATACCTCTGTTACATGTTTACCATTTAATTGCACAAACCTTGGATTTGTTCTGTACACCCTGAAGATACATTTAGGCATAGACTATTCAATTCAGTTTTATTTATATAGCTGCAATTCATGAAACATGTCATCTCAAGGCACTTTACAAGGTCAAATTCAATCATATTATACAGATTGGGTCAGATTATACAGATTAGTCAAAGATTTCCTATATAAGGGAACCCAGTTGATTGCATCAAAGTCCCGACAAGCAGCATTCACTCCTGGAGAAGCGTAGAGCCACAGGGAGAGTCATCTGCATTGTCCATGGCTTTGCAGCAATCCCTCATACTGAGCAAGCATGAAGCAACAGTGGAAAGAAAAACCACCCATTAACGGGAAGGAAAACCTCCAGCAGGACCAGGCTCAGTATGAACGGTCATCTGCCTCGACCGACTGGGGTTACAGAAGACAGAGCAGAGACACAACAAGAGAGACAAACAAGCACAGAAGCACACGTTGATCCAGTAATCTGTTCTACATTAGATGGTAGTAGCGGGTGATCTGTCTTCCCTGGATGATGTCACAGTTAACAGAACGCCAGACCAGGTGTACCTACTGTGAAGAAAAAAAGAGAGAGAACAAAATGTTAAAAGCTGAAATGACAACAGTCATTTCAATGTAATGCAATGCAAAACTGGAAAATAGTAGAAATCAGTAGAGTGAGAAAAATAGGCCCTGATGTCCTCCAGCAGCCTTAGCCTATAAAATCCCTGCTTTCATTAATCATTACAAGTTTTGATATCCCTTCCATTTAGTCATATAATGTGGGCAATTTAGCCTGGTCAGATCTCTTTTAATGCATGTACTTATTATTTTGTAAAAACAATTTGTACTCCTTAAAAACTGTAATTATGTCTGCTTTGAAGTGGGTGCTGTACTGACCGTTGTGGTGAAGAGAGAGCTGAGCCAAAAGGCAAAGCTCTCCATTTACCGGTCGATCAAGTTCCTACCCTCATCTATGGTCATGAGCTTTGGGTCGTGACTGAAAGAACGAGATCCCGGATACAAGCGGCTGAAATGAGTTTTCTCCGTAGTGTGTCTGGGCTCTCCCTTAGAGATAGGGTGAGGACCTCAGTCATCCGGGGAGGACTCAGAGTAGAGCCGCTGCTCCTCCACGTCGAGAGGAGCCAGTTGAGGTGGCTCGGGCATCTGGTCAGGATGCCTCCTGGACGCCTCCCTGGTGAGGTGTTCCGGGCACGTCCCACCGGGAGGAGGCCCAGGGGAAGACCCAGGACACGCTGGAGGGACTATGTCTCCCGGCTGGCCTGGGAACGCCTTGGGGTTCCTCCTGAGGAGCTGGCCCAAGTGGCTGGGGAGAGGGACATCTGGGCCTCCCTACTGAAGCGGCTACCCCCGCGACCCGACCCCGGATAAGCGGAAGAAGACGGACGGACCTTTGATATTTTGATATAGAAAGATTATTCATTTTTGCTACAATTTTTCTCAGTCATGTACACTGTTATAAATTATTGTCAAAGAAAAAGCTTTACAAAAGATATTTTTTTCTGTTTTCGGCATTAAGGGCTTTTGGATTTGGTGATGGGTTTATTTATTTATTAGGTTTATTGTATAAAGAAGTGGTTTGTGTTGTTAAAGTTGGGGGAGGATAAAGCTGTCCTGTTAAGGTTCAGAGAGGCATTAGACAAGTGTGTCCCAAAACTGGACAGTTGTATTCTATTGCAGTTGAACCCTTTTTACACAAACTGTGCTCTATCTTAACTGGTGTTATTCCTCCAGGGTTCTCAAATCGTACAGGTTTAGTGGTCTCTGCTTATGGTGATGATATAAAAAATTAGAAACCAAAATGATGTTATGGGTCTTTTAAGAGATTATGTGAGTCCAGAGACTGGACTGCACTATTGGTTACCATGGAGATCACAGATAAACGGACTCTGGAGGCCAGAAGCTGACATACTTAGATTGGACGGAATGGCTGATTGAATTAACATGTTGGCGGGGACACATATGCATTGTAAGTTCTCTTCACCAATGTGATGAACGAAAGACTGTTATCATGCTGTACACGCCCATTCATGAGACTCATGGTCTCATGAGTCTTTTTACTCCTACAGAAGTCTACAGTAGAAACACCACATTATTCAGTAAAAGAACCTGGGGTGACCGCAGCATGGTCAACAAACAGTAATAGTCTTTACTGTCTGGAGCTTTATAAAAAAAACTTTTTCAGCTAAAGTAAAGTGGAAAAAAAAGCTCTGCCTTAAAGTTTGGTCCATGGACTAACAATCTCGCTAAATTACCTTGTAATATTAATTGGACTAACCAAGGTTTAACATTTTTTGGTGTTTTCTTTAGGGACATACTTTTTTGGAAAGAAATTGGGTGGGTATCATGGAGAGAATTTATATCAGACTATCCAAATGGAAATGGACGCTGCCTCAGCTGTCTTACAGGGGAAGGGTACTGGTAGTCAATAACTTGGTTGCTTCAGCCCTCTGGCATAAACTGACTGTGTTAACACCACCGGTATCTCTCATACAACGTCTTCAAAAGACTAGTGGACTTTTTCTGGTTTGGACGACACTGGGTGAGAGCTGCAGCCCCGTACCTACCAGTGGAGGAGGGAGGACAAGGACTCATAGAGCATCACCTCACGGATTGCAGTTTTCAGGCGTCAAACTGCAGAAACTGTTATACGGTGTTGGATTACCATGGCTGGATACTGCACGTCTTCTTCTAAGGAAAGCAGGATGTATTGGTATATCTATTTTTGCTACAACAAGGATCCTTGGACTTAACTGGTCTTACTCCATTGTAACAATCAGTTTTAAATGCCTGGCAGATTTTCACCTTTTAGAGGACGGCTAATACGACACCAGGGATGTGGATCTTTGAATAACCTCTGTTTGAAAATAATGTCCTACTGTCACAGCTGTTTTCATCTGTTACTTTAAGATCTAAGATGAGAGAAGAGGGCTGTGTGAAGCTGGGTCATCTGATGAAGTTGTCTGTGTCCAGCCTAACTTAGTGCCTTGATGTGCGATCCAACAGACTTGTGTTAAGGCTGAAAGAAGAAGCATGTGCTTCTCTGCCAGACTCTGTCAGAGCGTTTGCTACAAATAGTACTCTGTCTGACCAATGACATGATGAGTATGAATATGTGGTTCCTTCCCTAATTGTCTCTCCTGCAGTGGATCGATGGCAGGATGAGCCAGAAAAGCTGTTGTCCCTCCAAGTATTACCACTAGGTTGTTTTGAAGGCTTGGGGAAGAAGGCCTTGTACAATATATGTGTGAAGTTTCTGAATTTACACTCTCTGACAGAGGTGAGGGTGTCGAAGTGGACTGAGTTTTTTGACACCAGCTCTACCCCAAGAGGCTGTTGTCAGTCCCTGTACAAGCCCCCTATTGAGAAACGGATTGGTGACCTCCAGTGCAGGATTGTGCATGGGGCCATAGCTACAAACAGGTATCTGGCACACTTTAATCCTGACATTGGTGTTAACTGTCCTTATTGTTTGCAGGAGGGAACTTTGCATCATATTTTTATTGAATGTTCAAGATTGAATCCTGTTTTTTTCTTTTAGATCATTAGATCCGTTTTTTAACTGCATTTTTATTTATGGTCAACTGTATTGTGAAAGAAAGAAATCTGTTCATATGCTTTTAAATTTCATTCCTGGGATGGCAAAACTAGCGATATGGATATCAAGATAGAACAAAATTAAAGGATATGAAACGGAAGATGCTCGTGTTTTATTTCAGAGACAGGTTATTGCTCGTGTTCATGTGGAGTTTGAGTTTTTAAGTTGACAAAGAGCATGGATGTCTTTGTAAGTAAGTGGGGTATTAATGATGTTTTGTGTTCAGTGGATGAAGCATCTTTAGTTTCTGCTGTTTGATTTTTATTAAAAAAAATTGTTTTATTGATGTGTGTAATAAAGGCCATTTTAAACTCTTTCTTTCATTCTTTCTTTCTTTCTTTCTTTCTTTCTTTCTTCCTTTCTTTCTTTCTTTTACCCTGTTATTGCTTCCTCCAAATGGCCTCTCATCTCCCTGTGTGTCTCGCCATCATATTTCCGGGACCTTAATAGTTTCACAGCAGTGCATTTTATGGTCTCTTTTTGTGCTGCTTTTCTAATGAGCTGCTGTCAAAGATGGTGACTCAGAATTTAAAGGATTCTCTCCCTTGCCACGTTGTTCTGGACAATTCTTTGCATAATTGTCTCCTGGCACAACAGCTGTCCATATACCTCTAAAGGGTTAGGGTTGGAGTGGTGGCCAAGAAATTCTGCTTTCAAAAGAATAACGAATGGTCTTGATGGAAAACAATAATATGCTCGCATAAAAGAGTTACTTGCTGTATCAAAATATACCCACTGTATCAGGATCTAATGATAGTGGGGTGCAGTGGAAGCATTCTACGTCACTGCTGAGAACCAAAGTTTTCAATTACATTGTTTTGAAAGTAATTTATATCTCATAGTTATTAAAATGGTATTCATTAAACTATTTTGCTTTACCTGGAATTGGTTCTGTGTATGTGTTTCTTTATGTCTCACTACATATGTCGATTTCAGACGTCTCACAGTTTTATATGTTTCAGCTTTTTCTTAACACTGTATAAGTATAGTATTAAGTGGTAAATGGGTGTTTTACAACACAGGAGTGGGGAACCTACATCTCTCGTTACCCTTTCGTCAGGCCAACCATGCAATTTCAAGTGAATAAATTAAAAAAAATTAAGTTTGGTTAAGAAAACCCCCCGAAAAGAAATGCTGTGATATATAAGCATCAGTAATACATTTTTCCGAGCTAGGATTGGGGTCAGTGAACACAACATCATTGAGATGAGCAGATGGACAGGTGTCGGTCATGGCAATGGCTGAAAAAAGAAAAGTTGATGCTGAATATTGCTATTATTCAAGACAACTGGACAACTGAATATTTTTTTGTTGAAGTGAAAAGCAAACCTGTGTGTTTAGTTCGTGGAGGTGCTGGCAGTGATGAAAAAGTCCAATCTGGAGCGACATTACAGGAGTAAGCATGTTAAAGTGGAGGAGTTGAGAGGGCAGCTGTAAACTGATAAAGTTGCTTTTGCTGTATGTCAAACTGCATTTCCAAACCTGAGGAGACATGTTAAAATTTGTATCACCTTTTTTCTCTAAATTGACTCACTCAAGACTTACTGACTCCAATCTGTAAAATCAGCTGCGAGTGGCATGAACATGTGTTTCAGTAGACATTAGATGCCTAGCCAAGGAGAATCAGTTTCAACCCTCACATTAGATGAGTGTGTTTAATGGAGCAACTGTCAAACAACGACATGATGCTTATTTTATGGCTTTAAAAACACTTTAACTGGTTATATTAGAAAAAAGTATTTACTTCATGTAATGCAAAACTGGAAGACATTTTTTTATTATTTGTACAATCTACTGTTTATGCCTCCATTTATGTAGAGTGGTATTTTATAACACTATTTTGTTCTTAAAGAAAAAAATGGAAAGAAAGAAACAAAATTTAGAAGTATTAAATTATGGTTTTATAAATCTGTAAATGTTGTGCTATTAGGCTTTACATTTTGAGTATGGCACTCAGAAGACTTTTTGAAAATTGAAATGGCGCATGACAAAGAAAAGGTTCTCCACTCCTGATGTAACAGGTGCATCAAAACAAATTACAAATTGTTACATTTAGTCATTACTATTATGAACATACTGAAATTTTTTTAATTCAAGTAGAAAATTTGAAAATGCTATTTAACATCTATATAAAAAGTACCAAACCCTCAATAATAGTTTTTATATAGATGGTCAATTGCTTTGTGAAAGGTAGTAAATGTACCTGCTGGTTATAAGACAAGATAAGGCGTGATCAGGATGAGGGAAAATGACATATTATAGATATAGTGGGTAATCCTGACTGTTAGAGAAATGTGAATGTAATCATTTTATTTTTATTAAATACAGCCATTTGGTTTGTTTTAAGAGTTTAAAATCTAAACACATTTTTGGGAGACATCCAACTAAGACCATACTCCAATGCAAAAAACACTTGGTGCACACATACTCTCTTGGCCATGGCTACTGCAGAGGCTTGCATGTGAGTGGTAGGAATGTCTGTACTGTGGTGGCCCACAGGATGCTGGACAGTGAGAGAACAAGCAACATAACGCCTGGGGTCCACATCAGATGTGTCACCATGTCTCTTGCTCTCACACCCGCACAACTTCCCTCTGTGACCCTCCCATCATGTCGTTGGTCTCTGAAGTGTCATCTTATCAGACTGTGCAATGCACTGAGGGCTTCATTAAAATCTAATGCTGTCTCTCTTTCTCTTCATGCTCTTTTTTACCTGCTTCACCACTATCTTTTTACTCCGGTCTATTCTGCTCTTTATTCAACACACAATCTGAAAATGATCGAAATGTATAAACATGTAGTTCGCCAGACAGAAAACCCAAAATTTCAGCCTGACACAGAGAGCATTTTAAAAGTTTTATCTCAAAGGAGTCACTGGTGGGAAACAAGACACAGGGGGGAACTGCTGCAAGGAACTGGAAACTTGTTAGATGCTGCTGTGGATTCAATGACAGACAAAATGCTTAATAAATGTAATTAAGCTTTTCAGAAGTCAGGCAGGGAATGTGGTTTTGTGAAAGAGTTCTGTTGATCTTTTGGGGATCTAATAGGGAGCTATAGTGAGAATTATGACATCACTACAGGCTGCAGCTCGACTGTGGAGGGAGCTAGATTTAGGCTTTGTGGCGTATCAGAAAGGCTTGTCCAAGGTCTGCAAGACAGGCAAGGTGTTATGAGCGGAACAGAAGGACCCAGTGTTCAAACCAGACAGACAGTGCGGGAAAGAGTTTATTGAAAACTGAAACAGGGCAAACAGCATCAGCGACAGGAAGTTCTGAGGACAAAGACAGTAGGTTAGTGACCACGTCTTGCGGGAGGTAATTGTTCACAAATGTGACCGTCACTAACCTCTGCTTAAATGTTCAGTCCCGATCCGGTGATTGTTGTTGAGCCCAGCCGACTGGCTGTTAATGCTGCATGGCGGAGACCGCTCTCGGTGTCCCAAACGCTAGCGCGTTGTTCGAAGCTGTGAGGCGACCGGAGAGCGGGATGACAAAGGGATAATCCAAAGACGATGTCAGGAGGAGATCCGAGGTCAGAACCAGGAAGACCAGGAAGATCCAAGACAGGGTCAGGTCAACAGTTCCAGGTACCGGTACACGATTAGGCAAACAGGGTGTAGAAGGACAGGCAATCTCGGAGGTCAGTTCAGACGGGGGTCAGGCAAAACGGATGCGGCAATCAGGTCAAAAAGGGGTCAGGCAGGCTCGGAGGTCGGAAGGCAGAACTAGTCAGAATCAGGAAACCAGAAACAAGGTATGCTGGAGAATAACTAACCATAGGTTTGAAATAATCTGGCACTGCTGTCTGGTCTAGAGGGTGAATATATACAGCTAAACGCAGGTGGAACAGGTGAGCAGAAATGAGATCAGGGTGGAGCTAAACAGGTGTGTGAAATTAGTGATTAGTCCAGAGATAAGTACCGAGATCATGACACGAGGGTCATACACAGGATGGCTGGACAGCACAAATAAATCCAAGGATTAAGCAAGGTGTCTTGGTGGAGGGGCCGAATCATGGTCATGGTCCAGAGATCAAAAGCCAGCTGGAAATCCGATGAAGCCAAGATGAGATAGGGGTATCCAGTAGATGTAAACGTGGTTGTGATCAAGCAATCAGGCAGGCACAGAATGCTGAACTTCTACAAGCAAAGGATTTCAATAACCTAGTGCTGTCTGTCAGCGGCAGGTGAATGAAGGCTGTGAAACAGGTGGAGGGGATGAGCTTGATGGTGGTGTTGTAGATGGTGGAGTGTGTTGGATAAATGATAGTGAGTATGAAGCAGGAATGTGAAAGCAAACAGACTGACAGAAAAAAAATCAGAAAACATGCTGTTATATATATCACGAATCTGCCTTTATAGAACTATAGTCACTTTAATCTCCATGGCTGGATCAAGTGTGGCTGGAGCTTGGCAAAAAAAAAAAAAAAACAAGAAAACATTATTTAGTGTGAAATTATGAATGTAGCTTCAAAAGGGGCATTGTAAACTTAAAGATAGAGTGGACAATTTTTCCAGAAATGTAGGTAAGTCCCTTGTAAAATAGCCCCTCAGGGGGATCGACCTTATCTGTAAGATGAATTCTCGCAGTATTTTTGGGTTCACAGACACACAAGAATCTCTCTTGTACTGCCCTGGCTTTAACTGTTTGTGTCCGAAACAATCACGTTGCAGTATTGTGGTTTAAGGCGGGAAATATCAGTGCAACAAAAGCAAGAGCTGATGAGCCCAAATTAATTTGATAGGACCAGATTGATGGTGAGCATAACAGAGAGTGCTACACATTTCAATCTGGCCAAGTTAGATCACATAAAAAAATCTCTAAAATACAATCTGGTATTGTAGGCCTACCCGATATTATTAACTTGTAAGACAGTTTGCTTCTTGTGACTTTCAACCATTTTCAAAATATACGGTGAGAGCAGCTAACACCGAAGCTAACTGGATACAAAAACACTAGAAGTGTGCATGCACAGCCTGCAACTAACATGGAATGTAAACGCACTTTGCCGTTATGTGAGCATGTCACAATAATTGGCATGTGGGACAACCAGTAAATTATTATAATTTTTTACTCATTTGTTAAAACTGACAATATGTCCTGACAGTAAAATATGAGACAGGTAATCTGTAGTTTGTAGTGGTGTATCTCTGCAAACTGCAATTTGTAGAGATACCCCACTACTGGACAAAAACAACCAATCAGAACCTGGAGGAATGTCTTAGCAGTGTCAATCAGTCTTGTGTACACACTGCTCAAACCTCCTCCACTGCACAGCTCTACCGTTATTCAAGGTCAAGATTGTTAGTAGACTGTGTGGAGAAATGGCAGAGAACCAATCCACTTTAGAGGAAAACTGCCAATTTCTTGAGTGACACCTGCTCAGAAAACAAAGACAGATAAACACTGGAGCAGCACGGCAGGCCCCGCTGTGTGGGGGAGCCAGCATCTCTGCTGTGCTGAGAGCAAGGGGGAGGAACATATAAGGTGTGCTTGCTCAAATCCTCAGGCCAGGTTCCCAGTTTTCTCAAAACTCCCTACTGCAGCTTTAATTTCTTCTGTCTAAACTTGGTGTGAAACAGGCCTATTTTACAGGGTTAGTTTAGACTTTTTGACAGTAGGTTTTGTGAAGTTATCAGCAGTAAGAGTTTTCTTAAGAATGATAAAAAAGTATCCTATCACTATGAACTTGTTGAAAGTTTAAATAAATGCTCAGATTGGTGGAGTCAGCAGGGCACCATCTATTTTAGATGACTTGAGCCCTTTAAAGCAACCCAGACTGAAAATGTTCATAGCAGTGAAAATGAACAATGCTTTCTCATATCAAAAGCCAACAGACCATTCTTATGTTTGGGATCGTTGGATTTAGCTAAACAACAACTCGGTTTTTACATGATGCTGTGTTAGTCATATTGGGTCCAAGATAGTTCTAAATTGTTTTAAGTTGCTAAACTCAACTAAAACACGACGGTGTATGTCAGACTAGCAACTTATTTTCATTATTCCTTGGGGTTTGAAAAATTAACTTTAGCATGGTTCTGAATCATTGTTCTGCAACTCTGAATTCAACTATCAGAAAAGCAAGTAGGTCAGATTAGTAATAGAGTATATTAAAGGCACAAGATTCAATCCTTGGTTTCTGACAACATTATATAATATTTATTTAACAATAGGTAAAAAAAATATAGAAAATGCATTGAAATAGCTGAGGACCGACATGTTCTATTTGAGTAAGCAGAGCTGAGCTGAGCTTATACCATCTCTCCTATATTGCCAGATCTAGTTGTAAGTTTAGCTAACACATTAGTTCCCCTGGTGTACCATTCACAGCTGAATATTTCTCAGTAAAATGTGACTATTTTTTAGGTTAATATCTGTGTCAGAAAAGCTGTCAGTACTGTACATTACTACCTGGGGTGCATAAAAAGTTCTAAACTATCTTCTGACTGTTCCACGAACTTAGATATCCACATTTTATATTTCATAGCTTATCTATATAGTTGCAAGCCAGACATCTTCCAAGCCCATCTTATTTTCTCCCATTGTCTCCCTCTACCCATTTCCCTGCAGTCACTTTACAATCAAGATCACTACAAATGCAGAGGCCTCTACTAAAATGATACTGCAAACAAAAGTGAATGGTCTCCCTTTAATACACTGCTTGAAGCAGTTCTCTACATGGAACACTTTCCATTTTAACAATAAATGAATCATAATGGCCTTAAATCCCCCAGTATGAACATGAGGTATAGTTAATAATGTGATACTTCTCAGAGCAAAAAGCTGACTGCTGTAAAATTATTCTGTAAACTGAATGTGACATTAATTTGAAAACCCCATTCTATAAAAATGTTTAAGTAATCAGTTTAAAAGATACATTTATATTTTGAGGAATACGAAGACATTGCTGTTTTATGGGTGTTGCTCAGCTCAGCTCTGACATTCACAAAGATTTCTGTCCACTGCTGGGACTTCCTGGAGATGCTGGTTGAATTTAATGGCTTCTATTCTTATTTACTCATCCATTTTATAATCTCTATAAAACTGTGGGGCAATGTTATCTTTGATTGCAGATGGGACAGAATTCCACTAGGATACCAAGCCCACTCTAAATGAATTTCGATTATTCTATAAACTTATTTTCAACAAATAAATTCTACATTAAGGGTTTTATTTTCAATGATTTTGGGGTTTTGTTATGGCGTAATATGCCAGTCCTCATACATTTCACACTGATAGCTGCCATAAGTTTGATATGGCTTATTTCAATGAAAAAAAGGATAGCAGATATATGACACCCAAACATATGAAAGCCAAGTAGACTGAAAGGGTCTCTAGCTTCACATAAGGTATAATTTAATTGGTTAGTTAAAATTTCAAGTATGCAGTATCAAAACAGATGCATTGAGCTCAGCAAATTATAATTTCCTTGTATTTTAATTATTTTTTCCAAATCTATGTTGAAACATTTTACATTTTTAGTCTGATTGATGGAAAAACACCTTTAAACACTTTGTTGATCCAGCAAAAGATTTTAAAGTGTTTAAAGATTACAAAAAATAGATAAAAAACTAAGACAAAAATGCAGTGGAACTGTGAAGCCAAATACTCAAAGCAAGTGTAGATACAACTTAGCACACATAATAGGAAAACCAGCAATATTAACAAATGACAACGAAGCAACACTTAAAGCAGGGATGAAATCTAGATGATCTCATGAGAAGTGAGGGAAAGTAAGTACTGGAGAAAATAGGAACTATATATATATATATATATATATATATATATCAGGGTTTTGTTTACCGATGAACTCAGGACAAACACACGGAACTAAAAGTTTGAGACTTTATTGAAAGAAGTGTGCTGGGTGATGAGTGATGAAGACCGGAGGTTCAGGACTGCAGAAAGTCAGGGATGTAGATGATGGCAGGAACTGACGGCCCGGAGACAGAGAGTCCACACTTGCTAGGTGCTGCTCGGCTAGCAGGCCTCATAGCACTCAGGTTAGCAGTTCATTGGAGACACCAGGGCACAGAGCTGAGCTTCTCCAGGGCGGCTAGTCAGGTTAGCAGTTCATTGGAGACACCAGGGCACAGAGCTGGGCTTCACCAGGGCGGCTAGTCAGGTTAGCAGAAGTTGAGAGACACCAGGGCACAGAGCTGAGCTTCTCCAGGGCGGCTAATCAGGTTAGCAGAACTTGAGAGACACCAGGGCACAGAGCAGAGCCTTTCCAGGATGGCTAGTCCAGTTAGCAGTTCTCTGGAGACACCAGGACACAGAGCAGAACCTCTCCAGGAACAAACAGTGAACGAACAGTCTTTATAGTGACTGGCAGGACTAACCTTAACAGGAGCAAAACAAAGCTTCCAAGGCAAAACGGGGACTGGCATGGAGAGGTGTGGAATGATGACGGCCCAGTGCTGAACTGAAGGCAGAGGGAGGTTTAAATAGAGCATTTCACAGGTGGAACAAGGGTCTGGCTAATTGGCTGGTAAATGATTATCAGGTGTGACTGACTGCTGAGGAGGTGAAGTGAAAATTGACAGAAAATAACTGATGACTGAAAACTAACAATAAATAAAGTCAAACCTAACCCAAAAGAGATGAAAAAATTAAAATAACAGAAAAACAAAGCCAAACCAAAACTCAACCATGACAATATATATATATATATATATATATATATATATATATATATATATATATATATATATGCATATAAATGAAACTAAGAATACCGTAACTACATTTTTGTGAAGAGGAACATTGATTCTAGATATCTAATATGGCAAACAGCATTAAAACAGGAACATAATTTCTTACTCTAAATACACTGAACACAGAATAATCAAAATTTGCATTCTACATCATGTCATTTGGCACTAATTGTAATTACAGTGTTGATAGTCTCAGTGTGTCTATATGATATTAGTTTTCTCAGTAAGACATAACGTTTTGGATGTGATCAAGAATAAAGCAGGATAAGTAGATGATGCAACACATCTTATACTTCTGCAAGTTTCCTGTAGTTTGGACAAGGGCGTTATGAATGCCGATGAGACCCGAAGCCCTTGCTTTTTGATTGTGCCTGGATTGCACAAGCTCTGTGGCATCTTCTTGATGAGTCCCCAGCTGCTCCTTATTTCTTGTGTTGAGGAAGGTAGCCAGAAAAACTGAAAGCTGATTACTTAAGTGTGTGTTCATTATCTTGTTCCTCCTTATTTTACATGCTACACTGTGCCAGCATCCTCCCACCAGTTTCCTGCTGACACTCACTCTCGGCCTGTCAGTCTCCCTCTTGTCCTAAACCAGTGAGTTCTTATATGCCCCCATCGATTACTCTTAAGGTGTTTTCAGGCTTACCTGAAAAGATTCTTTGCCAATTGTGAGTCCCACTGTGGTTCCAGCTGACATCCTTTACTTATTTTAAATGTCTTTCCACCACATAATGGTTCATAGGTTCATATATACTTTATATTTGGTCTCAAATAGCAAAACTCACCTTATGGAATGTTTTGAATTATTGGAAACTGATTGACAGTCTGACTTAGCTGGAGATCAAACTAAGTGTACTACAGTATCAGATACAAAGAAAAGTAATGTTAGATGTTTTTGGCTTAAACCCATAAATATATATATATTTGTATACCTTTGAAAAGCAGGGCTTTTCTGCAATACTATGATGGTGGTATTAAAAGGCTCCCTCCAAAACTGTCATAGGTTTCCTTCTATTACTAACCTGTTAAACCCAACAGCCCTCGAAGGCCTTGTTTTGGTCAAAATGGCATGCTTAAATCTAATCACATGTTATTCAGCAACTACAGACTCCGTTTAAATAATTTTGGGTTCAGAAATAGCCAGTACATTGGAGATTCCCTCAGAAGTGTAATGATCACAGCAGCTAGTATAGTTTCAGACAAACTAAGGAAGTAACATAGAAGTGGATGTTTTCTCCAATATATAGTACAGTATATAGACTTTTTAGAATGAATATGAACAAGGCTAAAAACATTTGGAAAGCCGAGATACACAAAACATCACCTGTGCAAAGATTCATGCAGCTGAGGTACATGTCGTTAGCTAGCTAGCGACATATGCAAAATGGGGGAGTGCTGGCCTAGTGGTTAGAGCAGCGTGCTTGCACTCAGAGAAGGATGCAAGTACCCTGGATCCCTGAGCAAGACCCTTAACCCCAGAACGCTTCCCGGGCGCCGCACATGGCAGACCACTGCTCCCCTAGGGGATGGGTTAAAAGCAGAGATACCACATTTCGTTGCTTGTACTTGTGACAGTGCAATGACATTAAAATTTAATTATATTCTATTAAACCAAAGTTACAGAGTCTTTGGTTTCAAAACTACCTGGGCATTTTGTATTGTTATGAAAACTGTCCCAATTTTCACTATGTCCAATCAACTCCTTCTAACAGGGTAATAAAGGGGTTAAATGGCTGACAAAAACCTTGCAAAGGATACTGAGAGATGTAGTTGTTTGGCAGATATTGTTTGTATTGTGTTGGATTTCGGTTTTTCAAAAGAAAATAAACAAGGTAAGCAAGTTTTTATATTATGATTTCCAAATGCGAGTGATTATTTTGGTCTTCTTTTGCTGGTAGGTGGTTAAATAATAGGTAGAGTGTGGTAAAACTTGTGTTTTTAGACTCTGTGGGAACTATGCTTTCAGCATATATACTATTTCTCTGTGTGGACGCCATCTGGGTGCTGTTTCAGAAAGAATGGCTGAACTACCCTGAGTAGAAAGCAGCTACTCTGAGTAGTCCTACCTCATGCTGTCATACTCAGCGTTTTCAATTTCAGAACAGAACAGGTGCTTTCAATCTGGTAACTAAACTCAACTTCCAATCAACTGTGAGTTGGGCATGAGCACAAGCATGAAAGAAGCCCTCATCAATGGAACGCTGATAATGCAATTCACCATGGCATAGTCAGGAAATAAGAGGAGCATGGATTACGGTACGTGTCTAGGTGCAACCCGAAAGGCATGAAAAGGACATGGCAGCTTCACTGAATCCTTCTAAAATTTGAGTTGACACTGTTTTTCTTGTAGGTGTATAATTTGTGCCGACGTCACTTTATTCAATTCAATTCAATTTTATTTCAATTCAATTTTATTTGTATAGCGCCAAATCATGAAACATGTCATCTCAAGGCACTTTACAAAATCAAGTTCAATCATATTATACAGATTGGATCAGATTATACAGATTGGTCAAAAATGCCCTATATAAGGAAACCAGTTGATTGCATCAAAGTCCCAACAAGCAGAATTCACTCCTGGGGGAAGCGTAGAGCCACAGGGAGAGTCGTCTGCATTGTACATGGCTTTGCTGCAATCCCTCATACCGAGCAAGCATGAAGCGACAGTGGGAAGAAAAACTCCCCATTAACGGGAAGGAAAACCTCTGGCAGAACCGGGCTCAGTATGAACGGTCATCTGCCTCGACCGACTGGGGTTACAGAAGACAGAGCAGAGACACAACAAGAGAGACAAAAAGCACAGAAGCACACATTAATCCAGTAATCTGTTCTACATTAGATTGTAGTAGCGGGTGAGCCGTCTTCTCTGGATGATGTCACAGTTAACAGAACGCCAGACCAGGTGTACCTACTATGAAGATAAAAGAGAGAGAACAGAAAGTTAAAGCAGAAATGACAACACATTATGCATAATTGAAGAACAGTAGAACTCTATAGAGTGAGAAAATTAGATCCTGATATCCTTCAGTAGCCTAAGCCTATAGCAGTAAAACTATAAAGGTAGCTCAGAGTAACATGAGCCACTCTAGTTATAAGCTTTGTCAAAAAGGAAAGTTTTAAGATTAGTTTTAAAAGTAGACAGGGTGTCTGCCTCATGGACCAAAACTGGGAGTTGGTTCCACAGGAGAGGAGCCTGATAGCTAAAGGATCTGCCTCCCATTCTACTTTTAGTGACTCTAGGAACCACCAGCAGACCTGCAGTCTGAGAGCGAAGTGCTCTGTTAGGAACATACGGGGTAATCAGAGCTCTGATATATGATGGAGCTTGATTATTAAGGGCTTTATACGTTAAAAGAAGAATTTTAAATTATATTCTTGATTTAACAGGAAGCCAATGAAGGGAAGCTAAAATTGGAGAAATATGATTTTCATCAGAACTCTTGCTGCAGCATTTTGGATCAGCTGAAGGCTTTGAACTGCATTTTGTGGACTTCCTGATAGTAAAGAATTACAATAGTCCAGCCTTGAAGTAACAAATGCATGGACCAGTTTTTAAGCATCACTCCTGGACAGAATGTTTCTAATTTTGGCGATATTCCGGAGGTGAAAAAAGGAAACTCTGGAAACCTGTTTAATATGAGATTTAAATGACATGTCTTGGTCAAAAATAACATCAAGATTTTTTACTTTATTACCAGAGGCCAAGTTAATGCCACCCAGATTAAGTGATTGGTTAAGAAGTTTATTTTTTGAGGACTCTGGCCCAAAGATTACAACTTCGGTCTTGTCAGAATTTAGATGCAGGAAATTTAAAGTCATCCAGCTTTTGATGTCATCAAGACATGACTGCAGTCGAAGTAATTGATTGGATTCATCAGGATTTATGGATAAATATAGCTGAGTATCATCAGCATAACAGTGGAAATTAATCCCATGCTGTCTGATAATTTTGCCGATCAAAAGCATATATATAGTAAATAGAATTGGTCCAAGGACTGAACCCTGTGGTACTCCACAGGTGACCCTAGAGTTTGAGGAAGATTTATTATTAACATGAACAAGTATGTAGTTTACTAACTCATCTTGATCAAGAGAAGGTTTCTTAAGTAACGGTTTAATAACAGCTACTTTAAAAACCTGTGGTACATATCCATTTACTAAGGATAGATTAATCATGTCTGAAATAGTGCCACTGATCAAAGGGAATATGTCCTTAAACAACTTGGTTGGGATTGGGTCTAACATACAGGTAGAAGGTTTAGATTAAGCTAAAATTTTAGATAGCTCAGAAAGCTCTACTGCTTCTAAACAGTTCAAACACTGCGCAGGTTCTAAAGATTCCTCCAATGCTGCCTCACTTACTGAGGACGAGGCAATCATGTTTGGGAGGATGCCAATTATTTTATTTTTAATGGCATCAATTTTATTTATGAAGAATCCCATAAAATCGTTACTACTAAGAGCTAAGGGAATGGATGGCTCAACAGAGCTGTGGCTCTGGGTAAGTTTGGCAACTGTACTAAAGAGAAATCTAGGATTATTTTTATTCTCTTCAATTAATGATGAAAAATATGCTGCTCTAATTCTGCGAAGGATCTTTACATGAACTATATCATATTAAATATATCATATTAAGTTGAAGTAAATGTGGATTTATTTAAGTGACAAAATGTGCTGTGGCCATAATGGGGTGGTGGTGGTGGAGTAACATTCCTGACAGTAACATTCCTGACAGCGCAACATACAGTTTCCTCTGAAAGATTTTCTGCGTCACCCACGTTATTAAAAAGCGTTATAAAAAATACAAAGTGCAGCACAAAGAAATTGTTTAGAACTGAGAGCGTTGTGTATAAGAGTGATGTGCGTGCTGAGAATATTGAGATAAATCAATGACAGAAGTGAACAACGGTAATGCTTAAAAAATAATCCAGTAATATTACTGTTTCAAATGCGGATTAGAAAGGATAGTCTTTACTTTTGCAAGTTGCCTCAATTGGAAAAAGCTGGATTTTACAACAGCTCTAATGCGGGTTTCCAACTTAAGTTCAGCATCTATTTTTACCCCTAAATTTTGTAATAATAGGCCTGATGTACTGGGCCAAGGAGCCAACATCAGTCAGGGTGTCTTCACTGGAACTAGCAAAACTCACCACCTCTGTCTTTTCTTCATTTAGTTGCATAGCTGCTTACATAGCTAAGTCTCTGTTAGGTACATAAATTGATATCTCATTCATACATGATTAATTTAGAGATTTTGTCATAGTGGTGAAACTGAAAGCAAATTAGTATTTGTTGAAGTATGATTGGAATGTAAAGTTTAAGTTGTTCTGAGTTTGAAAAATATATGTGCTAGATTAACAAATATCAAATGTCTACGCAGTCACATTGTTACAACGTTTTACATTAATCAGGTTTTAATTGTAAATATAAATAAAACAAAGCATTTCTGTTTCATTCTTTCTAAATGCATAAGCTCCATTAAAAAAAACTGTTAACACAAGCATTAAATTTGAGATTGATGCATTGGAACTTTTATGTCCAATTAGCTGAATAATCAGGGATGCCTTAAAACCAATTAGATTTCATTATCTGTTTGTTTGCAGGGGAATGAACTCCATATCAGCAGCAGCTTGCGTTTATGTGCTTACATGAATGGGATATGGACATGCTGGAGTCCATTTTCAGCTATTGCTTCTTATCTGTACTTCTTTGAAAAAGGCTTAAGAAAACAAGTACACTCACAGGGTTGGATGAACATTTGTATGTGCGCCCTTGAGTCTACTTTTTTCCCCTCTTAAAACTGCATTGAGCAGCAGAATGTTTAGATAATGTGACACTCCAAGGCTTAGTTGGTAATTATCCTGCAGAAATAGGATCACTGCTGACTGTAGCAGCCTCTTTCTTATTGTTAACAGGAAAAGAATTGGGCGATAAACAGTTGACACCAATTGGTGTTTTGGGAAAACCCATGCTGCATATAGTTATATTGTGTTGACTGGTTAACAGATCATAAATTGTATTTCAAAACAGGAAAAGGTGAAAACTAGCGTGTTATAAGCATAATGAAATATAAATGCTCAAATTTAGCTTTTGTGGCATTACAACGATGTCATGAGGCTATAATATAGTATTGGGCCAAGGAGATATTTTTTTTTGCAAAACTAAGACTCCCCTCTTTCATAAATAGATCAAAGGTTTCACAAATCTCAATCTGTTTTAAATAATCTATTTTCAGAGAGAACTGAATAGAAGATGAACAAATTCATCATCTTCTCATAGACTCAAATATTGATTTCCTCTGTCTCTCTGAAACATGGCTCCATGAATTCTCAGCTTTTGCAATACTATCTGTACCTGGCTGCAAAATTTTTGCAAAGATAGGTGAGGTTCAAAGGATGGGGGAGTTTTAATTGTATTGAAATGCATGTGGCACATGAGCATGGACTAGAATTTATTGCTCTAAATGTAACGTCACAGCAAATGTCTTTCACTCTTGTAGTGATCTATAGACCCCCCTCCTCAAATCTTTCAAAAAAAAATGGAAAATCTGGTGAAAGAGCTTAATTTGGCCAAAAAGGTGATCATCATGGGTGACCGTAAGGTACCCTGGGGGGGGGGGGGGGGGGGGGGACAAATTAAATCAGAAACATATGAAAAAGGTTATGGATAACTGTCATATGACCCTGGTTATTAATTGCCCCACAAGTATACCAAACTTCTCTAGTACACAGATAGATCTAACTTTTACTAATAGACCAGAGAGAATAATAAAATCCTCTAACATGTTGACTGAATTGTCAGATCGCAATCTGATCATGGTCACCAGGAACAAGCGATTTAAGCATTGGCGGCCACAGGAACAAATCTAAGGAAGCTTATTGCTGTCACTTGAGAAAATAAATGTTTGCTACTTATATTGTACAAACGTGATAGTTATATTGTACAAACGTGATAATTATATTGTATAAACATGATAATTATGTTGTATAAACATGATTATTATATTGTACAAACATGGTGGTTATATTGTATAAACGCGATAATTGTATTGTGTAAATGTGATAATTATACAATGAAAGATTTACAGCAAAATATATTTAGCCTGTCATAAGACATAAAAGGCAAGGGTAATTTTTCATATGTTTTTTATTTATGAATCTATAAATAAGTCAAAGTTAAATATTTAAATAAGCTTAATATTCAGCTCCAAAGTAAACATTTAGTTTGTAAACTAAACATTTAATTTGGAGTTAAATATTTAATTTGAAAACAAAATGCTTGATTTGCATCTAAATATATAGTTTACAATCTAAACATTTAGCTTTGTAATTGAATATTTAGTTTGGAACTGTGACATTTACAAATGTATAACATGGTGAAAATCTAACTTTAAAAATGAAAACCCATTTTTTCCTCTTATGACCTTAAAGAACCCAAAATATTATTGTTAGATTTTGACTGTTTAACTTTACAAATGGCATCCCAGGTACTAGCACAGGGTGATTATAAAAACTGGAAGGAATGTGTGTGATATCGATACTTGAATGAGTATGAGCAATGATACAGGTGTTGCTCTTTACCTTGGTGCTAACATGGTTTTAAGTAGTCTTGATATGTTTTATACTGTTTGCTAAACTGATTGTGGGCTTATGTTGTCTTGTGTTTGACAGATGACAGCCGCTTTGATGCAAAGGCTGACCGTACCGCTCCATACTCAGAGTCACCTATGAAGAAAGATACTGACTCTACAGGCACTGATGGATCACACCTAGGAGAAAAGAAGAAGAATGCATGTGGCAGGGAAACCACTGGCTTCCTGGAGTATCTTTGTTTTGGTGATGAAGTGACGACAGACAGATGCTTTACCACTTGAGAGGATATTTAACCTTGTTCTACCAGCATTCACTCATAAAAGAGGACAGATGTCTGATGAGGATGTAACTGTTACAAGGAGGACTGCAAATGGCCACATACATGTGGAAAGAGTTATCAGGAGGCTCAAAGTTTTTACAATAATCTCCGAGACTGTACCCATCAAGCTGGTAAATAAAATGGAATAAAATCTTTATTAGGAAAAGGACGGAATAAACGCACTGCAGGAAGAGATCAAGGGCAGGCTTGTAACTCTGAGAAGAGAAGAGAATCTCTTGAAGAAGCGGAGAAGGAAAGAGCAAGCAAGATCACGCTTCTACAAAGACCCCTTCAAATCTCTAAAGAGTCTCTTCACAAAGGAGAAGAGTGGAAGTCTCTCTGTGTCAAAGGCTGTCTTAGAAGAACACCTGAAAAGAACTTGCTCAGATGAACGACACCAGGAAAAGGTTACACTCCCACCTGACATGCAACCCCTTAACACACCAGTGCACGAGTTGGATATCAGTCCACCCAGGTGGAGTGAGGTAGAAAAAAACTGTGCGTAGAGCAAGGGCTGCGTCAGCGCCAGGCCCCAATGGAGTTCCATACAAACTCTACAAAAATGCACTAGGTGTCCTTCAATTCCTCTGGAAGCTGATGAAGATTGTGTGGAAAAAGAAGGAGATTCTAACATCCTGGCGGAGAGCTGGAGGGATCCTTATCCCCAAGGAAAAGGGCTCCTCAGAAATCGACCAGTTCCGCCAGATCAGCCTTCTGAATGTCGAGGGGAAAATCTTTTTCAGCGTGGTTGTTCATCGATTAGCAAGTTACCTGCAAAGAAACCACCTGATTGACACATCAATCCAGAAAGCAGCATCTTCTCAGGATGTGTGGAGCATGCCAGCATAATCTGGCATCATATCCAGCTCGCCAGGAAGGAGGGGACAGATCTCCACGTAGTATTCCTGGACCTTGCAAACGCTTTTGGCTCAGTCCCACACAACCTCCTGTGGACAGCCTTTGATTACTCCAGAGTCCCATCAGCCCTTTCAGCCCTGGTCAAGGCCTACTTCCAGGACGTCCAGCTCTGTGTGACGACAGCAGAGTACACCACAACATGGCAAAATCTGGAAGTGGGAGTCATGGCCGGTTGCACCATCTCCCCCCTGGCATTCACCCTGGCCATGGAGGTTATAATACGGGCATCTCGATGGGTGGTAGGCGGACAGCGAATAAGACCTGGGCTGAGGCTGCCCCCAGTCAGGGCTTACATGGATGACCTCACCACACTTACTGTGACCAAGGCTTGCACAGTATGGCTACTGGGAAAACTCCAAGAGAACATCGAGCGGGCTCGCATGAATATCAAGCCAAGCAAGTCCAGAAGCATCTCCATCATCAAGGGGAGGTTGTCAGACCACTGCTTCTACATTGGTGATGAACCCATTCCAACGGTCACCAAGAAGCCTGTGAAGAGCCTGGGGCGATGGTGTGATGCCTCCCTCAAAGACAAAGAGCAAGTAGAGCAGCTCAGGAAGGACATAGCCAGTGCCCTAGAGAACATCGACAGAACCTTGCTTCCTGGCAAGCTCAAGCTCTGATGTATGCAGCGTGGACTCCTGCCACGTCTCCTCTGGCCACTAGCCCTCTACGAGGTTCCACTCTCAAAGGTGGAAAAACTGGAGAGGCTGGTCAACGCCTATTCCAGGAAGTGGCTTGGCCTTCCCAGGTGCCTCAGTAGCATTGGACTTTATGGCAGAGGAATGCTGGAACTTCCCATCACTAGCCTGGCAGAGGAGTACAAGTGTGCCAAGGTTAGACTGGAAATGACGCTCCAAGACTTCAGGGACCCACTTGTGTCCCAAGCAGCACCCATCTTGGCCACTGGGAGGAAGTGGACCCCGCTAGCTGCTCCAGAGCAGGCAAAGGTAGCACTCCGACACCGGGACATCGTGGGACATGTTCAGGAGGGGAGGAGTGGTCTTGGCCTTGGCACTCGCAGACCAACTTGGAGCAAGGCCAATCCAGCTCAGAAGCACAAGCTGGTGGTCCCAGAGGTACGGCAGGAAGAGGAGGCAGCAAGGTGCATACAAGCCATGGCACAGGGAAGCAAGGGCAGTGGATGGCATGGGAAGGAGTTGAGAAAAGAAAGCTCTCCTCGAAAGATATATGGGAGATGGAGGCATTCAGGGCAAGCTTTAGCATCAGAGCTGCTTATGATGTTTTACCATCACCCGTAAACCTAAGCCAATGGTATGGCGACGACCCCACATGCTTCTTGTGCCCAAGCCCAGCAACACTAAAGCACATCTTAGTGGGATGCAAGACCAGCCTTACCTAAGGTTGCTACACCTGGCGACACAACCTGGTGCTCAGAAGTCTTGCAGCAGTGCTGGAATGCCAGCGAATGAGTGCAAATGAACTCCCTCCGCCTCCATCCCACCGGCAGCCAACACTTTTTGTTCGAGAGGGTCAAGCCAGCTTCACCATCACTAGTAGGGCTGACATTGGGCAGCTGGGCAGAGCACAGGACTGGATAATTTTGGCAGACCTGGACAAAAAGCAGTGCTTTCCACCGGAAATTGCATCCACCATACTGCGTCTAGACCTTGTTCTGTGGTCTTCCTCACTCAAGCTGGTGTACATCATTGAGCTCACAGTACCCTGGGAGGGTGCCATAGAGGAAGCCTTTGAGCGGAAGAAGCTGAGATACACCAATCTTGCAGCAGAAGCCCAACAACAAGGATTGAACGTGAAGGTACGCCCGGTGGAAGTAGGCTGCAGGGGATTCATAGCCAGCTCAACATCTAGGCTACTCAGGGAGATGGGGGTGCGAGGGAAGGCCCACAGGCAGCCAATCAAGGACCTCTCCAAGGCCGCTGAAAAGGGGAGCCAGTGGCTGTGGACCAAGAGGAAGGACCTGGCCTGGGGCTCAAGTGTGTGATGGTTGATGGGAGTGAACCTGGGATGCTGGGATTCACTGCTAAACCCTCTGGAGGTGTTGCGGGCCTATCAGCGAAACACCCAAGAAGGAGGGCGCCCACTTGAGAACCCAAGTGATGCCATCACCCACTTGATGGCCACAGTGTCTCGTCTGTGCCTTAGGTATCTATTCGGATAACAACATATTGTCCTACTCAACAGATCTTTAGAATCTGTGCAGCCCATTTGAACATGCAGGGGGAGTAATCCACAGGGATGCTGATTGAGCAGAGAACTTTACATGTCAAAAAGATCCTGATTAGCTACATTTTACAGTAAATCAGTGGAATTATCCATTTTCCTACACGCTGTCAGTGGGCGAGAGGCGGGGTTCACCCTGGACAGGGCGGCAGTCCTAATTTATAACCATTAATGGCTAATAATATATCTGAAATATGAGTGGCTGGAAAAAAGACTTACACGTTCTTCCATGCATGAGAGAGTTTCAGAAGAATCGCAGCAATGGGCTGCCCTTTTTACCCATCCTCTCCACTTCCATCAAAACTACTTGAAACGCCAACATCTTCTTCATCTGCTTATTATTCCTCCTCTTTTTCTTCTTCTTAAATTAGTCTCGCTGTCAATACAGAGTAAAACCATACTAGCGCCACCATCTGGATAAAATTATCATGTTTATACAATATAATTATTAAGTTTATACAATATAATTATCATGTTTATACAATATGCTATCATATTTGTACAATATAATTATCACGTTTACACAATATAATTATCACGTTTATATAATTTAACTATCACGTTTGTACAATATAAGTAGCAAAAAATTTTTGCTACTTATGTGACAGCATAACGCTTCCGTACAAATCAGATCCGAAAATATGAACAAAATAATTTCCTAAATTCAATTGAGCAGGTGAACTGGAATCCTAGCTGTCAATGTAGATCAGGATAGTTCTGTGTTTACAACTAAATTAGAGTAAATTATTTCACAATTTCCACAGAAAATTAAGCACAGAGATAAGAACAACTTTCCCTGGTTAAATGGATCAGTTCTGAGATTAATGAAAAAACGAGACCATGCTTTAAAACTGGCCTTAAAGATGGGATGTAGCAAGAATCATTATGTTTCTCTAAAAATAAGGTAGTTAGGGAAATTAGAAAAACAAAGGCTGTTTTTTTATTACTGCTCTGAAGAGCACAAGGGGAAATGCCAAAATTATTTGGATCCACATTAAAAATACAAACATTTTTGTCATCAAATCAAATGGTAAACTCCTTAGGGAGCCAAATGTAATAGCAGAGGCTGTTAATCAGCACTTTATTAATTCTGTGACTGTCATTTTAAAACATTTCACGAAACAAGACATAGTATGCTTTTTCAATAAAAAACATCACTGGGACTAAAGTTCTAAATATTATAAACTCACTAAAACCCTAAGGCAAAAGATGTATGTGGAATGGATACAAGCATGCCCAAAGACCTGGGGTCAGTTCTTGCCAGTTCCTGTTTGTAGAAAAAATAAAAGCATCTCCAGATTTGGGTGGTGTTAAAGGCAGTATTTCTGGACCTTAGGAAAGCGTTTGATACTGTAAATGATTCAGATCTTTTTACTAAGCTTTCATATTTCAATTTCTCAATTACTGCAATGAAATGGATTGAATCAAATTTAAACAATTGTTCTCAGTATGTTTCAATTAATAATTATAAATCTAAGGCACTCAAATGGGTATCGGGAGTTCGTCAGGGATCAATTTTAAACCCCCTTTTTTGTCTTTATATTAATGATTTGCCCTGTTTTTCCTTCTGAAGTCGAATGTATAATGTTTGCAGATGATACAGTTTTAATGGCTTGCGGTCATTCCAAAGACATTGCTGCAGCTATACTTAGAAAAGCAATGAGTCATGTCACAACATGGCTGCAAAAGCGCTGGCTACAGCTTACTGTTTTTCTGCAAAACCAGCAGAACCTCTCATGATCCTGATATATGGGCCAATATAAATATTATCAGTGTCATGATTTTGTCTTTGGATGAACCCGGACAGAGCACTCACACACAGAACTGGTTTAAGAGAGTTTATTGCAACAGTGGATGGTGATGACATGAAGAACCACAGTCAGTTACCAGACGGGAATGTAGGATGCAGGAGCTGGCTAGCAGGTACAGAACAGAATTCATAGTCCATGAAACGGAGGAGCTGCGCTGCTGCAGGATCGGGAGTGAGGACCAGAGACAAGGAACACAGAAACACAGGAACGGAAACTAGCAGTGGAGCAAACAGAAACTTAACGAACCAGACGGAAACCAGAACGGGAGCAGACAGGCATGGTATTGGAGTAACTGAACATTACGAGCCGGCAACAAAGAACAAACAGAGGTGAGCTTATGAAGGGGTGTGAACAGGTGGAACCAGTCAAGGAATGATTACAGTCTGACAGGTGCTCCCAATCAGAGCTGCGCTGGGAAGGGAGGAGGCAGGAAATGCATTAGGCTGCATCCTGACGATCAGGCTATGGACTGACTCTAACCTTTCCTTCCAAAATGTGGAAAATAGTCAAGCTAAATCTAGAAATTCTTGTTCAATCAGAAATGAGATCTGAGAGGAAAAAAGCTTTTTACATTCTATGATTTTTTTTTGCCAGATTTCTTTTTAATTATTGTTCAACCATCTGGTCACAGGTTTCAAATAGTACAATGAAACTAGTCAACATATTGTACAAGCAAGCCATTAAAGTTTTGAATAAAAAAAACAAGACCTTACAATCACTGTGTTATATTAAGGGCAGCCCCTGGACTGTCTCCCCGTGCGCCGAACCTGGACCGAACCTGAACCCAACCTTGGATATCCCTGCCGTTGGATCTTTGGCCTCACCGTTATGGACCCGGACTGCCCTTGGATTTACGCCCCTATATTACCCCATACGGACTCTGCCTGTCAGCATCAGATGCCTGCGGACGATTGTCAGCTCCAGAACCACTTTCCCCGAACAAACCAGCTCGCTATCAGGTTAGTGATCCAGCTTTAATGATTTCTCACGTCTTTCCCCGCTGGTCACTAACCTGTTCCCTTGCCTCCAGGAGATTGCCGGCCGGTTAGACGCAAGCAGCGCGTCCCGAGAGCCACACTTCCTCTCCCCTTTAAATAAACTAACCTCTAAACGTCACTGACCTGTTGCGGGTAGTCTTTGGGTCCGACTCCTGTTCATTACAAGGATCTGTCTAGTTCAATCTCATGTCCTTACTAACTGTGTTGCTATTGTACTTATGTTCCTGTATTTTATTGCTTTTTTAACATCATAGTCAGGGGAATACAGATGAAAAATATCATTTGGCTAATTGTGAATTGTCATGTCATGTGTTTTGTTAAATTGCACATCAATAAATAAAATCAAATTTCAGTCCAGGTTTGGCTAGTCTTTATATTAGTCTCTAGGTTCAAATACTGTACATAGATCAAATACATGTTATTGTTGTTTACTACTCCATGTTATGTGATTTAATATATTGTCAAAATGTAATATATCATAACCTTAAAAAAAACATTTTCACATTCTCTTTTTCTTCAACTACTGCTTTAAGACATCCTGGCAGAGAGTCCACTGCCTTTTGGAAGCACTGTTAGGAAATTGTGATTAGTTTACAACAATCCTTTCCATCCATATGTGACCGGATTATCAAGTGGGAATTTCATTACTGTTTTGAACAGAAGGATTGATTAGTGACATCTGCAAGATTACATAAACCCCAAACACTGAGTCACTCCTCAAGCTCTTAAAATTCTACACATAACACATTTAAATAAACTGAAAGCATGAGAGGTCATTATCTAGTGACAGAAAATTAGCATAACTCTGTTTTGCTTTGTAAGTTTTCAATTAGGTTTTTTTTCTCCCTCACAACAAATTCAGTCAAACATTGCTAGTCTCTAACAACACATTGTCTTTTGTGTTTATCTTTGTCATTTCGCCTAATGATCAAAATCATTTTAGCTCTTCTTTTACTTCACTTAATTTGTCTCCTGTTGTTTGAATCTCCTTTGGCAAGATGTGTTACAGAGAGCCAGAGCTGCTTTTAAGGCAAAAACAACATGATGTAAACCTACTTAAACCCCTTTAATTCTGAGGGCATGCTTCTCAACTGGAAAAAAGGCCCCAGCTCGAGGGTCAGTCTCTGCCTCAAACTGAGATGTTTAAGTATTTGGTTTCTTGTCCCCCGGTCATCTGCAGTAACTCAGACACTGCTCTGATCTGCTGTGGTGAAGAAAAAGCTCAGCTAAAATGAGAAACTCTTCATCTACAAGTCTGACTATATGTCAACCGTTACCAACAGTCATTTGATATGATTTATAACTGAAGTTCATGACAGATATAAAGATGATACAAGCAGTTGAAATGATCTCCCTATCTTAGATGGGTTGACCCAAGGTAGAGCAAGAAACCTCCATCATATGGAAGAAACTCTAAGCAGAGCTGCTTCTTCTCTACGTAGAGAAATCAGCTGAAGTGGTTCAGACATCTGCTCAGGATATATCTAGACCAGTGTTTCCTAATCCTGGTCCTTATGCTGCCTTCACACTGACTTTTTCCCTTGTACACTCCGTCATCTATTGCAAAATGTGCCATGGTGCAACCAAAATTCGATATATATAGAATCCGTTCATGAATTAAAACAGCCTTACTCCCCCCCCCCCCCCCCCCCCTTATTTTTGAAGTATACAGGATTCACTTTACAATTCCTTTGTCTGACGTCCTGCTTGGATCATCTGTTTTTAAGAAATTGACGAGTTTTGCTCCGTTATCCATCAAAAAGCCACTCAATCTGTATTTCTGATAGACGACAGGGGACCAAGGTTGAGGACCAAAGTTAAACACAGCTCTAGAGCACTTTACTTTTGTTACTTTATACATCCATGTCACTTAGAGGAGAACCAGTCCGGACCCAGAACACTCACGAGAGACTCTAAAATCCCTCCAGGAATACCTTTTGATCTCCCAGAAGGACCTTGAATGTTGCTGGGGAAAGTGGTGTCTGTGATTTTCTTCAAAAGCTAATGCCTCTATAACCTGATCTTGGAAACTGAAGATGCTCATTGAATTTGACAGTGCTGAAGATATTGTATAGTTTTGTTGCTATTTTGTTCTTCCTGTTTGAACTGACCTTATATTTTATTGCACATCAACCAAAAGGTTCCTTTTGGAAACTGGAATGTTGCAACCAAAAGGATCCCAGCAAACATATGACACACTATCATGATATTGGGTTACACTTTTTCTAATTTTCAGAGGATAGACTGAAAACATTTGAAACCTCTATTTTTTATTCTCCTGCCCTCTCATTTGTCATCATAAGCATGTAGCTGAAATGGCAGCTGTGTAAATGACCACTGGGAAAAAGGGGCCAAGATAATTGAGAAACTGGGAACAAGTGTGTAAGAGATTAAGAAACATCATGAGGACAGGTGTTTGGCGAGTGCATGTGAATTGACACTGATTAAAATTAAGTAGTTACAATTTTATTTCAGTTGGTGCTTTGGGTGGACAGATTTGGGTGTTAGATTTTCTAGTGTGTGGTTTTGTTGGTTATTATTAGCTAATTCAATCTGACATTGATCTGTTATAAGAGTTAAAACTGAATTCTGTATCTGACTTTCCCTAAATGTTTGCTTATTCCCTTTGCACTTGGTGAGTAACAAAAAGTGGTAATGGATAAACTATTATGTTACAAATGGAATAGCTATTTAGGACACACAAAGGCCACCAATACCAACATCGATTTTTGGCGATTAAAGTTTCTCTTTAGGAATTGTAATATAAGAAGTTTCTGCTGTGAGTGGTCAATAATCATTTACAGTATATTGGCAGAAAAGACAAGAGAGGAGTGGCTGCATTACAAAGTCTCACAATTATTTAAAAACAGAACTAAACTATTTTGCATAGTTTACATTTTTTTATTTTTTTTACCATTGGCTACCGTTGGGAAATCAGCCAAGAGAGAAAATAAAATCAGACTGTTTCTAAATGGTATAAGTAGCTACAGTCTGTCTTCTGCGGAATCAGACACCGAAGCAAGCAACTGCCCCCACAGCTGGGTGCTAACACTGCTATAAAGCCTGGGCCCTCATGAGGTGAAGGTCTACACTGGAGAGGCGAAGCAACCCTGTGTTGGAGTTCAGTGACCCACAAGCAAGGGTGCGGGCTGGAACAAAGCTAAATACAGTGTGTTTTCTGTGATCTCTCTAAGATGTGCAGGAGAAGCTGACCCGGGAGCAAAGCCACACCTCTGCTAGGCCGTGCAGAAATCCCCATGCTCCATGGGAAGAGCGCAGCCCACCGGAGACTTGTGTATACTTCGGCCAGTTCCCGGTTCCTGAACAAGGGCTTTCCCCCTGGGCTAACCGCTTCCTCACCATGGCTCTGAGAGCCAGCTTCACCCTGGAGTAATTAATTACAACCAGATGCCCCAAAATGAACAGAACAGGTAGAGAGGCAGAGGTTTGGGAGAAATGAGTAGGGAAAGTTAAGATGGGATTAATTATTCAAAATGAGTTACTTTTAATATGTTTTACTGTTTTTTTTAAGGTTTGACTGAGGTTAAGAACTGGAGCGTACAGACTAACTCTACTCTCTAGCAACGTTTCAAACAATGTGTTTTGGTGTGCGTTTAACGGTCATGCCAAATTTTATTTTCATAAGGGTTTTCAACACAGATGGGACATTAATGTTTGTGTTTTCTGGTCCGCTAATTACACCAAATTATTGCTTAAATGTCTTTTTAACTAAACCCCAAATGTCTGCTATCATCAGCTGCTATTTGCCCCCCTCCACCAATAACTTACCTAGTAAACATAACTACGGTTTGTTTAAACATAATTCTTGTTTTTCTTTCGCTCCGCCATTGTCCAAAAGATTAACTCATCAAGCTTAGGGTTGCATAGCTTATTTATGGTCAGTTGTCCACTTACAGCACCTTCTAGCTTCTTAAATTTGTATTTCTGGACCTTAGGAAAGCGTTTGATACAGTAAATCCCTTTCAACTATTGTTCTAATATTGGGTGATTGAGCCGATATTCACCGGACAATACCTAAACACACCAAGAGTTATTTGATAAACATTAAATAACTTAAAAACATGTGTAATGGAACAACGATACTATTGATTAGCATGGTTATCAATACAAAAACTATTTTAGTTCAGATAATGTAGCTAACACTGAAGAGTGGTATTGTTATTGTGGCCATGTGTTGTTAGTATGGAATGGTGAGTTGTAAGAAAATAATGAGATCTTTGAGATTTGGTCTGGCAGGTCACCAGTGAGAGCCGATCAAGCTGAAAGGCAGCTGATTGCCCGGCTATTTAGGCATCAGTGCGAAGGAATCGTTTTTTGTCTTAATGTGTTTGAAAGGTGTATGAATGTTGGTGCAGAATTTAAACAATGTTTGCTTATTGCATAGGTTTCAATTTCTTGTTTAGGGTGAAATGAAACATATGGGCAAAACAGTCAAATTTTCATTGCATGTTTCTTTTTGGAATATGGACAATGACACGCCACTGCGACAAAATCATAGAAAATATTCATGAAAGCCCAGTGTTAGAAGTGCTGGTGCGATTACCTCATAAGTAGGGTTAGGACTAAAAATTTTTTAAATTATATTTGTTTACTCTTCTGAGTTAACAGAGAGAGTATAGACCACTTGCATATGGCTAAAACATAGCATTTTGATTCAAATGTTTGATCCATGTTGGTCTCTGCTTTAAAAGCCACCTTACCAGTCATTGCTTATTAATAATGACACAAATGAACTAGCATATACACTTTATGTGGTCAAGAAACTTATACCTCTTTATACAGTTAGGTCCAAATCAAGAGTCATGTGGGACATAGGAATACAGTGCACATTATCATTGGCTCAGTAACGCACATTTCCAGAATTTGATTACAAGAAATGTGATGCCATGGGATGTAAGAGAGATTTTCCTTTCAAGCTGGGATAGGGTGTAGAAGTAGCTCTTGTTCTACTGACTGGCAGCCTTCCCAAAGCAGGGATTTGTTTGCCCATTTAGAACAGAGATATTGTCTGCTGCCTGAAACATTTTCTCATTTAAATAGGGTAGTAATATGCAGGTCTTTTTTCTTCTTCTTTTTTTTGCTCTCTGTAACTTAGCTGGGAGCAAACACTGTAAGTCATAGCTTGTGTGGTGGATGGGTGTGGTATTGATCACGTGGTGTCAGCAGTGATTGTAAGATCACCTGTTTTGCTCACCTGAGTAGTTGTCAGTGAGTGGTGATGGGGGATGTCTACTTTTTGCTGACCGCTTTAAGCATTGGATGCCTTTTGTACTTTTTGCCTTTGATCACGGCTTGAACCTGCGGATTCATTTTTTTGCTTCATTGCAACTGGTGTTTTGAAGATCAACAACAATAAAAGGATCTTAACCGCAGCTTGGACTGAAGTTTTGAATAGCGAGCGCGTCAACAAGAATTCCCCTATTCAGCCGCTCGGCGACGCAGAGTTTGTTTGACTGTCGCCAATAGCTTGCTTTCCTCTTTTGCTTTTCTTCAGGCTCAGTTCCAGATTTGACCTTGGCTCAGGACTTCATATCATAATTACTTATGATACTAGCAGCAAAATTTTGCTTGACCTGAAATGTGCCATTTGTCTTTGGATCTTAAACTTTGGCTGAACTCCTACATGCTAAGCTAACAGTAAGACACGGATGTTTCACTGCAACATGAAGCTCACGTACATCGGCAAAGTTGTAAAGCTAGCGCTAGCTGTTATTAGCTCCACTGACAGCACAATAACAGGGTTCTCTCGCAGTCTGGGCACTTCGGGTTGCACCACTCATACTGAATGCACACTGAAACAGCGAAACATGAGTACATGTGTTCAGTCTTTGTTGTTTATAAGTTAATGCTTTGATTAACTCTTAAGTGGTACAGGAGCAGCATATAGTTTCCACAAGCCTAGAGCGCCCTCTTGTGGCTGTAGACGGTATTGTTTACTACTTTGTTCATATTGTTCAGTACAATTTACCATTTAAAGTTGATATATAAGTCGCACCTGACTATAAGTCACAGGACCGGCCAAACTATGAAAAAAAGTCTGACTTATAGTCCGAAAAATACAGTACCTTCGTACAGATGAGTATGCAGTTGTTCCCTGTTTGTTGTTGTGTTCAGCTGCTCAGGTTGGCTGCATGTAAAATACAAAATGCCTTTTTTCTATAGTTCTTTTAGGTTTTGGGAGAAGAATAAACTGTATTCCACTCTCTAAAGATTCAGGATAACGCATTTCTGAATTGTTATTTTCCCCACTAACAATGTCTAACCGTTTTTACACTTTTTTAAAGAAATCCCTCTGACCACAATGCGTTCGTAATGTAAAATCTCCCAGCTGGCCAGCTAAGTTGTCGAGGGTTAAGGGTTTTGCAGCTCATGCAGTTAAGGTGCATTTTATTTTGGCCCAAATTGCAATCACTGATTGTTCAGTTGCTGATGAGCCTCCATGATTGATTGAGTTGCGGTGTCAATTAAGAACTGCTTTGGTTTTCTACATTCGAAGAACCAACAAAAAACATTGTCAGGAGTTGTGGCTCTTGGAGTGAACCCAAATGCAGACAGGTAAACAGAGACAGGATGGTGAGTGATAAGCTTTAATAAACGAAAAGAAAATGTACATTCAAATATGGATTTCAGAAAAACAGTCCTGGCATGGCGACAGTATTAACCCATGAGGAGTTAATGAAATAGACCAGTATACAAAGCAAAGGCAACAGGTGGCTGGCATGAATTGTCAAGTTTTCATGACCCGAACCGAAGCACAGACAAGAGCTTGGGAGATGCATGATGAGTTGAAGAGGATTTATTTTATTACAGAACAGGCTTACAGGATCACGAGGACTAGGAATACAGCGGTGTTAAGACCAAGACAGGGTATCATGATGGATGAAGATGGAGGACCTGACAAAGTGTCTGATAAGGTAGACTGAACTTAAAGGGCAAGAGATGGAGGGGAAAAATGAGTGGATAACTAGGCACAAGTGAACTTAGTAAAACTGAATCAGCAATGAACTGGCAGGAGCAGAGGGAGGGCAGAATCTAAAGGAGAATAAGATCATGTTGGACATATGATAAAGATTCTAACTAACTAAGAAGGAGCAGATGGCAGAACTACACAAATAATAAAGGCCATAACTAAAATCAATCATAACAAGATTCCAATAATAATAAAAATAAAGGTACAGAAACTAAAGAAATGCAAGCAAAAAATGAGGATCTGACAGGACTACTGGAATAATAAAATATAACTAACTGAATAGGAAGTAATTTAACAAATACCTGAATATATAATTAACATAAATGTTGAATGAACACTAAACAGAGGATAACATGAGGATCTAGCGAAGAGCAGAATTTGGGTGTGACAATACAACTATATTTATAAAGCACTTTAAAAACAACACCGTTGACCAAAGTGCTGTACATTGATAAAAACGGATAAAATACAGAAATACCCTTGCCAGCTCTGGTATGCAAAAATACAATAAATCTATGACCAATTAATAAAACATCAGAATAATAAAACTGATGAAAACAGACTGCAGGATCCCCAGGGAGCTAACATGAATAATCACACCTAGGGGGGATCCTGACATGAACTAAATGAGCCGAACAGGTGAATCAGATAAGCTGAGTGTGTGGTGGCAAAGTGTAATGGAAGTTTAAGAATAAGTAAAGGATAACACAAATAATTAAAAATTAAATGAAAGAGGGGAAAAAACTAGAAAGCTAAAATTAAAGAAATGCATTAACACAAAAACCTCTAAAAACAATGAAGTAAGTTTAGTGTGGAAGAACTTGGCTGGCATGCACAGATTCTTGTCCTATCCCAATAGAAAACATGTGAGCCTTCTTCTTGACCAACACCTGTCATGATTTGGGCATTTTGTTTGTGTTTTTTAGGCTAATTAGCTGTTTTCTCATCCATCCTTACTCCACTCTCCCAAGTTACCGCTCAGCTCATTCTAATCTGCTTCACCTGCTGCTGCTAATTAGCGTTAAGTCTTTTCACCTGTTACTCCACCTATACCTCCCACAGTCATTCCCTGCTGGATCGTCTCTTCACCTTTGCACTGCCTGTATGCTGCTCCCTTTGCTTGTGTGCGCAGCCTGCCAGACCTTATTTTCCTGTATTCCCTCACTGATAGGAGATTCCAGCGTTGTCGTTGTTTGCCCTTTTGTCCTGGAAGGTTCTGCTGCCAGCTCTGCCAGCTCTGCCCGCTGCGGTGAGCTATCAGCCTGTGGATTATTGTGGTCAAGACCCGGACTGTTTTCCCACTAAGCTCCCCGCCTAGCCCGTCGGACTGTTTCTGCCTGTCTCCAGCCTGTTCTTCATCCCATCAGACGGCATGTTTACACCTGTACGTTCAGGCTGTCTTTTGCACTGTTTTTCAATAAACTTTTTAAGTATAAGTCCATCGCTGGCTTGAATATTGGGTTCAACTTGTACAAAAATACCATCATCAGTGTCGGACCTTACAAATGCACTTAGGGAAGAATAGTTCAATATCCCTGTAAACACACAAAAAGCCTTCCTCAAAGGGGTGTAGCGGTTATTACCAAGGGTAGGCCAACATTATCGTAAACCTTATATACTATGAATTGGTTACCCAAATTTACATGTGTGTGAAGGCAAGTAGATGAACGGCAATACTTTTGGCAATAAAATAAACTATATAAGTGAAAATTGAGGTCAAACAAGGAAACAATCTTCACAGGAAGGTTGAGTTTCAAAACACTAACATTTGCATTTGTGTAGAAATGTTTTTTACTCGCCTATTATTTTTTCCCATTATATATATCAATCATAATGGTGGAGATGCATATTTCTTCCTAGTACCAGTTGAATTTTTCAGCTGAGCAGTGATGCTGCAAACAACCTGCGACGCCTCATTCCTGCAGCCCTCAGCCCTCTGTGGTGATTGCTCTAGCCAGGTTCACTGAACCATCTCCAGCAGAGACTATGATTCACTGCACCAGCAAATGTTTTGCCACACTTAATCTATTTTTCTCTATATATAGTGGTTGCAGTCTTGTTCACGATCCTATAGTTAATCTTCTTTCTCCATGGTTAGACAAGTTGTATATTTCTAGCTTCATGACTTGTGGTTACAATTTCATGGTACGTCTTGCAGCTGTTAAACTCTTCTCAGTACGTTAGAATTGTACAAATCTCTTTTGGATGTTTTTACAATGTCTCAACACATTAAGAGGACGTTTTCAGCAGTTGCTTGTTTATTACAGTTTTAGATTTTTTATTCTATTTTACTTTTTTTTAACAGTGACACTACATGTAGTGAGATACTGTAGATGATTTTATGTTGCTTTTCTAAAAGGATTGCACTATAGTGTCCTCCCATTCCAAAACACAAGATCGGCTTTTGCATAGTTATGATTTGTTGATCTATCACGTTTAGAAAACCTGAAGAAGCCACAAAAAAAGAAGAACACAGCCAGACAGATGCTAAGACAAACAATTTTTTTTTCCTCAAAACTATTTCCAAAAACAAACATAGCATTGTTCATCCAAACAATACAACTTCAACACACCACGATGATAAGGCCAACATCAGACAGGACTGTCGTATGGCAAATAAACAGAAGGTATCATTCACTTTACAGAAAGTGCAATCATAATGAAGCAGCTCATTTTAAATTCTACATTAAAGCTTCATACTTTTGGCCACCAGATGCCACTGAAGAGGTCTGTGTTGAAAACCTTTTCAGTAATGAAGCTTTTTATTCAATATAAGCTTTAATTTCAGAACGCTTCATGAGCTTGACCATCACTATTTAAAGGTATATTCCTGGTAAATGATCTTCTTGTTAATGTTTCATTGTATATACTCACCAATGTTTGACCCTTTGTTCAACTCCTATATCTAGAACAGGTGTAGTTGAAGAGCTTGTCCAGCTCTTCCTCTTTAGGTATAGGTTCATGATGTCTTTGTTTCCATCATCAAATACAGCCAAATAGAGGGTTATGTTTTTGTATAGTATTATTTGTCCTCTTTAAAGTAACCTTATGAGCTGCATTGCATGGCTTGTTCTATTTTGCAAATCATTCTGTTGTGTAAATGGGTTTGTAAATTAGATGAATAATTACATTCCTGTTTTTTCGTTTGGACTATATTGTTTGGTTTAACCAATTTGCTGATGATGCAGATGCATGAGGCCCAGGTGTATTCCAGATCTAGGGAACTTAAAGATGAAACATTTTGAAAGACAAGAAGGCCGGCTTTTCCGGCAGAAATGGTTATGTCTTTGAAATGTCTGCTGATGCTGTTTACTGATGCTGTTACTTTTTTGACATTCATTCTAAATTACCACATAATTTTTACTAATATACTTCAAAAACAGACTGTTGATCCAAAATAAAATTATGTTCCCTCAGTAGGTGTTAAAAACAGCCATATATGCAAGGACTAAGGGACATAAAATGTTGGTTGATCTATTACGTTCATAATAGGAATTCTGAAAAAATAAAAACTGCTACAAATAAATGCTGTAATAAATCACACTCACATCTACAAGAAACCTAAATGTCATAGAATATGATCATGTCAATGAATGTTTATTTTTTCCCTGTCTTTAGTGAAGTATGTTGAAATTCAGTGGGGATAAGCAATTTCTGAAAATGGGCATATTTTAAACCAGGACCCTGGCCACTATTTCCCCATATCACTGATGGAGCCCTAAAACAAAAGGTGCATCTCATTGCAGTTTTAAAATGTCAGGGCAGGGAGGTTATATCTGTAATTTCCCCAATATTCATCACAGTTTTCTTAAGAAGGCAGATGGAAAACTAAAATGTGAAGTATTTAAATGTATTCTTGTCAGATACAGAGAAGAAAACTGTATAAACATTGATTTGGATGCAGCAATCTACAAGGAGGCAAATTCATCTAGTGTCAAATATCCATTATGAGACCTCTGCCCTGTCTCCAACCACTTAGCTGTTCTTCTGTTTATAAATAAAATTACCCCAATTGCTTTCAAGCTGTCTTTCCCCACCTCCTCTCCACTACCCAGCCTGATTCTTTAGCACATATTTCCATCTACATATATTTTCCCTACAACTCTTCCATTTTAACTTCCTTCCTTTAGTTAGTGCTTTCACTCCTTAATTAATTTTTTTTATTTTACCACATTTACTTACATGTCATTCTTACTTTTCATTGAGCTTTCACCCTGATTGGAAGTGACCTTGTGTAATAGAATCTGATCCAACACTAATTTAAATGCTTGTTATTTATATACACTGTTTATTCTGGGGGTTAGGGGTAACTTTTTTTGGCCATAGATTTTATTGTTTAGGTTTCTGTAACCTTAGAAAGATTCCAAGTAGCCCTTATGTTTGAGCTACAGAGGCTTATATGGATGGAATACATTGAACTAATCAGATGGGCATCGGGAACGTATTTTGCTCTCCAAAGTCAGCATTACGTGTATAACCCACCCAGTGCTTGCTTAGTCATACTTGACTGGCTTTCAATATGTAAAAATTTAAACTGAATGAGGAGCCTGACAGATCATTTGAGCTGAAGGAGATGCTGAGTCTTCCTGCAGCATAAACGGAGAGGAATATACTATTGGGTTTGCAGAACAGCAATTGCATACAATTCAACCATGAGTTGATCACAGTTGTGACTAGTTGTTAGAAATAAATAATTACTGTATATTTGGTAGGGAAGATTTCTCCAAAAACTTCATGGTTTTTGGAGAAATCAATATTTTAAAGTTTAATAACAGGGAGACCCTGTTGTACTGCAACGTTTAAAGATTCTACTCTTTTTCATCAGCCACCTGTGTTCTTTAAGCACTACCTTGGAACCCGAATGACCTAAGTTCTGGTTTTTTGGTTCATCCAAAGTTTACTTTAATATTAAGTTCTACAATTGTAAGTGAAATGTGTGTTTTGTTTATGTTTTCTATATATTCCAGGACATTTCAAGAATTATACTGCATAGAGAAGTCTCACATTAAATTTGTTTTCAAATTGTGTTATGATATCCATCCATCCATCCATTTTCCAAACCGCTTAATCCCTCATGGGGTCGCAGTGGTTGCTGTTGCCTATCTCCAGCGTTCACCGGGCGAGAGGCGGGGTGTGTTATGATATGATTTGCTAAAATGCTATACTGTATATATATATATATATATATATATATATATATATATATATATATATATATATATATATATATATATGTGTGTGTGTGTGTGTGTGTAATTCATTTTCTGAACCTAGATTAAATAGAATGAGAAGACAATTATTTGTTTTTCATTTTGTATTTAAGCATGTAACTTGCACACATTTACAAAAAGTCAACAGACTTTATTCAACTAGTAGATGTTTGTTTTATTATCCTTGAATGCTGTTACTGTTTATGCTGTCAACTCATAACTCCTCATGGAGAAATATACTTTCAAAGAAGCCAAGCTGTAACTGCTGTTTGCTAGCCATGTAACATTTAACTCTTTTGTTTTTCTTTTTAAATCCCCATATCTTTACAGTATTATTGCAAAAATTCAGAAATGCTCCCTTTGGAGGTTTTCCAGGCATGTCCGACAGGGAAGAGACCCCGGGGCAGACTCAGAAGTCACTGGAAGGACTATGTATCCCTGGGAATGCCTTGGGATCCCCCAGATAGAGCTGGAAGGTAGATGCTCGGGTCATGCACGGTTGATCAGAGACAGCAGACAAATCGAGGGACTAGGCAAGGCTCTTAGGTCGTGGTTCAGAAACGTGGTCATGGTCCAGAAATCAAAAGCTTGGTAGAACTTCAATAAGAGCAAGGTAATCCAGGAAATGTAACTACATGGAAGGAATGCTACACATCTAAGAAAAAAGTATTTGATAATCTGCTGCTTTATTGCTGGAGAGCTTATTTGGAGCAGGAAACAGGTGTGCAATTTGAATTTGATTGTGGGAGAGCAGGGTGTGTGGGAGGGTGCAGACAGGAACATAATATCTTAGCAGGAAGGAGATTTTATGACTGGAGGCATCCTGACCTGTTACCATGCTACAATCAACTGGGCTCCTAAAGCTGGCTTCACACTGGCTACATTCCTTGTGCGCCCCGTCCTTTCATTGCACCTTTCAATGTACCGCTCAGTAATCCAAACTGGATCCGTTCGTGAATTCAGACAGCCCTGTGTCTTACTTCGGGTCTGGCTCATCTGGTTTCAAGAAATGGACACATTTTACTCCATTATCCATCACAAATAGACTTGATTTGTATTTCTGATGGACAACGGAGGCGGATTCTCTGTCATGCTGTAGCACCACTGCGCCTGTGGGAAATGCCGTATTGACTAGAAGGGCTTTTATTTGTGACATAACAGAGAACACATGTTTGCAGTATGTGTGAATGAGAAGCAAGAGTGATTAATTCTTTCACAAATATTTGTTGAAGCATTCTGCATGCCTAGAAGCTGCACTTCTGACCATGGAATTAATTAGATGGGGATATAGTGTAGATTAATTAGTTCTGAATCAAGTATAATATATTTAGATTTATGAAATTCTGGCCTTGGACAAAGGTCTGCACTTTCATGAGTTTGCTATGAGGTATTTTAATTTCCAAAGCTGTATACAAATACCTGCATAAACTTTGTGAATACTGCAGACTACAAGCTTCACATTAGATTTATGGCAACTTGAATAATATTCATATAGATATTTTTCACGGTTTCTCTTGTGACAACCACAAATCTTTATGCACTTCATTTAGATTTTTATTTTTTTTGCAATAGACCAGCAAATTGTAGTACAATATTCATAAAGGGGATGGATATTGATATATAATTTTAGACACTTTTCCACAAATATATTTAGCATGGTTATGTGTTCAGCCCTTTACTCTGATATACGTATATGAATATAATCCAGTGTTGCAATTTGCCTTTGAAAGTCCAATAAATCTTTTTTTTTTTTTTTTTCCAGTGTCCTGTCTAGCAATGTGGCAATAAAAATTGATATCTTAATGCCATAGAGCTCGACAGATTTTACTTTCACAAGTGGAGCAAACAGCTTTCACCATAATGCTCCGCTTGATTTGTGCGTGTAAATAGCTTTATTGTGATTCCTGCAGGGAGAATTTCAAATTATATGGACACTGCAATGGGAAAGTAGGAGAGTAAAAGAAAAACAAGAAGAGAAAAAAAAGAGAAAGAAGAGGTGAAAGAAAGAAGAGATAAAAGGAAGAGAATGATAAAACGTCCTCTGTCTGCTCCCTCACCTGGAAAGAGACACAAAAAGAACAGCACAACCAACAGACATAAAGCAACAGATACAATCGTGTAACACCTTGATACCATTGCTAAATCATATGTATTATTATTTAAGCTGACATGTGTAATGTGATACCTAAAAAAGAAAGTAAAAGAAAGTAAATAAATAAATTATAGCCTTTCTGTATATAAGTGAACATTTAATACCTGGGACCCAGCACCTGTAGGAGTTTGTGAAAGTGCACTAGTTTAGGTGAAAATTATCCAGAAGGAAATAGATTGATAGTGATTGTGGAGAACCGAAGACCCACCTTCCCTGAGCACAGAGGCAGGAGTCAGGGGACCCGTAACCCCGGACTCCCAAAGGGGCCCCCAAAGCCCCCAAGAGCCGCGGGGACGAGCCCGTGGGCTCCACCGGCAGCCGGCCGCGCTGAAGTGGTCCTGGCCATGGGCCCTGGGGGCCAGAGGCCCCAGGGGCGCCCCGCCCCCGCGGCAGGGGCCCCGGCTGCGGGGCCCCTGCCGGCGCCGGCCCCGCGAAGCCACCGCCGGGAATGGGCCGGCGCCCACCCGGGAACCCGCCCCAAACCCGAGGACCGTCAACGCGCCAGAGGGCCAAGGCGCCCGCCAACGCAGCGGAGGAGGGCAGGACGTGGGGGGATGGGCTCCACACCTATCGGAGACTTGAGATGATCTTGGGAGAGGGAACGGACCGGACCCAAACCTGGGAGAAAAAAAAAAAAAACACTCATTCACACCATCCCTCCCTTGTGCCCCACTCGCCACACACAGACACAAAAAAAAAAAGGGACGCTGTACACACATTCCCACATAGCATTCACATCCAAAAATCCCAAGTGGGGGAGGGGG